>NC_092766.1:6637718-6764445 GCF_047496795.1 Chiloscyllium punctatum
AACACAGAAACACAAAGGGAGACCCAGAGACAGAGGGGGAGAAGAGGAAGGAAAATGAAGACAGGGAGGGAACCAGCCAACAATAAAAAAGGACAGAAAACGAGAGAGCCAACAGGAGAGAACTCTAGTGTGATCCGGGGGGGGGGGGGGGGGGGAGACCCCAAACCGGGGGGGGGGGAGAAGACCCCAAACCGGGGGGGGGGAAGACCCCAAACCAAACTGGCGGAGTGACTCGCAAAGAGAGCGAGCAAGGGGTGGATCTAAATCGGAATCACTTGTTCATGAGGAAATGGGGAGTGTTTGGAGTGTACGAGGCAGCTCCCTGGGAGTCCTCAAAGAAGCAGCTCTTCCCAGCAGCTGGGGGTGGTGGGGGGGGGGGGGGGGGCTGTGTGAACGAGTGCCATTCTCAAATTAGGGTCACTCTGACAGCTCGGGTCGTGCAGGAGCTGGTCTGCCCCCCCCCTTTAACAGCGGCGTGTACACACACAGAAAGTCACTAAGACACGGCCCGGGTGCAGGACCCTTCCCCCCCCCCCTTTTCACACACACATCTGAGCGAGTCGATCAAAACCTGGTCGGAAAGTCTGCTGCCTGTGTCTCCTGGTAACACGACACCCAGGAAGGGGGTTTCCCCATCAAACCTCCCGTTTCAAAAAGCACAACTCACTCCCACGCCAGGCATTCAACTTGGGGGGGGGGGGGGGAGAGGGAGAGGCCAGCTGTCATTTCACCGGAGTCATTTTTGTTTTCAAGCCCCCCCCCACTTCAAACCCCATCACTACAGCCCAGTTCATAAAAGCTGGGTTCGAAGACCCACTCCAGTTGGACTGGGCTCCAGGGGAGTGCATAAGGGAAATCCACCTTAAACACTCCCAAGGTCTGGGGAGATCTTTTTTTTAAAAAAAAAGCAACAGGTTACTCCAACACGGGTCAAATAAAATGTGAAAAGGTGGGGTGCGACGAGAACAATGGTTTAAGGTCCAGATTCAGCTCCGGGTGAACTGCAACACGTTGCTGCAAATTGCAACAGGCGATTGCAAATATCCAGGAAAATCAGCCTCAAAATAGCAACGTTGTCTTCTCAGGCCAAGGAGTGACATTATTGGGGGTGGTCAGAAACTCAAAAGGAGGGTTTTCCTCACTGCCCACGGGTTCGGGGGGGGGGGGGAGGCAGTAAGGAATTTATAGCTTGATGGACCAAGGAACAGAGGCAGCAATAGGGAGGGTAATTTTTTTTAAGACGAGAGGTTATGATAGCCTGGAATAGCTTGCCTGACAGGGGGGGTTGGAGGGGAGGCAGATTCAATAGGAATTTGCAGAAAGGGCGGGTGGACAACTTACCGCGGGGGGGGGGGGGGGGGAATAATACAGTCTTATTGGGTGGGTGGTGAAGGGGCAGGGACTGACACACAGATTGGCTGAATGGTCTCCCCCTGTGCTATCCCATTCTGTTTAATTCAGTCCCAAAGGCGAAAAGGCAACATGTCAAAAATAGTCACATCACTTTTAATGTTCACTTCCTCTCCCCTCGCCCATAGTGTGGATTTAAGAGAAATCTACACCGTCGCACAATTCCTCCCACAGAGATCAGGCACTTGACTATCTCTCACACACTCAGACTCTCACACAGTCACACATACATAGCTTCACAGTCACACACACTGCCTCAGTCTCCATTACATAGTCACACACACTCTCAGTCTCTCAGAATCAATCAGTCTCTTTCAATCACGGGAACCCAGTCTCCCTCACAATCCCACACACACACACAGTCTCCCTCACAGTCCCATTCACACACAGTCTCCCTCACAGTCCCACACACACACAGTCTCCCTCACAGTCCCACACACACACAGTCTCCCTCGGTCCCCACACACACAAACAGTCTCCCTCACAGTCCCACACACACACACAAATGCAGTCTCCCTCGGTCCCCACACACACAAACAGTCTCCCTCACAGTCCCACACACACACACAAATGCAGTCTCCCTCAGTCCCCACACACACAGTCTCCCTCACAGTCCCACACACACAAACGCAGTCTCCCTCACAATTCCACACACACTCAAACGCAATCTCCCTCAAGTCCCACACACACAAACACACTCGCTCACACTCCCACACATACAAACCCAGTCTCCCTCACACTCCCTCACAGACCCACACACAAATACAGTCTCCATCACAGACCCACACAAATGCAGTTTCCCTCACAGTCCCACACACAAATACAATCTCCCTTACAGTCCCCATACACACAAATGCAGTCTCACTCACAATCCCATACGTACACAAACACAGTCTCTTTCACAGTCCCCCCCCACACACAAACGCAGTCTCCCTCACAATCCCACACACACACAAACACACTCTCCCTCACAGTCCCACACACACACAAATGCACTCTCCCTCACAGTCCCACACACACACAAACGCAGTCTCCCTCACAGTCCCCCCCCACACACACACAGTCTCCCTCACAATCCCACACACACACAAACTCAGTCTCCCTCCCAGTCCCCACACACACAAACGTACTCTCCCTCACAGTCAAACGCAGTCTCCCTCACAGTCCCGCGCACACAAACAGTCTCCCTCACAGTCCCACACACACACAAATGCACTCTCCCTCACAGTCCCACTCACACACAAACACAGTATCCCTCACAGTCCCATTCACACACAGTCTCCCTCACAGTCCCACACACACACAGTCTCCCTCACAGTTCCACACACACAAATGCAGTCTCCCTCACAGTCCCACACACACACAGTCTCCCTCACTGTCCCACACACACAAATGCAGTCTCCCTCACAGGCTCACTCACACACAAATGCACTCTCCCTCACAGTCCCACTCACACGCAAACACAGTATCCCTCACAGTCCCACATACAAACACAGTCTCCCTCACAGACCTACACACACAAACACAGTCTCCTTCACAGTCCCACACACAAACGCCATCTCCCTCACACTCCCTCACACACAAATGCAGTTTCCCTCATAGTCCCACAGACACACACAGTCTCCTTCACAGTCCCACACACAAACGCCGTCTCCCTCACGCTCCCACACATACAAATGCAGTTTCCCTCATAGTCCCACAGACACACACAGTCTCCCTCACAGTCCCACACACAAACACAGTCTCCCTCGCAGTCCCACACACAAACACAGCCTCCCTCACAGACCCACCCATACAAATGCAGTCTCCCTTAGTCTCACACAGAAACACAGTCTCCTCACAGTTCCACACATACAAACTCAGATTCCCTCACAGTCCCACACACACAAACGCAGTCTCCTTCACAGTCTCTCACACATAAACACAGTCTCACTCACAGTTCCGCACGCACAGTCTCCCTCACAGTCCCACACACAAACGCAGTCTCTCTCACAGTCCCACACACAAACACAATCTACCTCACAGTCCCACACATACAAACGCAGTCTCCCTCACAGTCCCACACACAAGCACAGTCTCCCTTACAGACCTACACACAGAAATACAGTCTCCCTCACAGTGCCACATACACAAACCCAGTCTCCCTCATAGTACTACATATATAGATCCAGTCTCCCTCAGAGTCGCACACACTAACGAAGTCTCCCTCAGTCCCATACACAAACACAGTCTCCCTCACAGTCTCTCTGTCACACATAAATGCAGTCTCTCTCAGTCATACACAGTCTCTCTCAGTCATGCACAATCGCAGCCTCTTACAGTCTCTCAATCACACACAAATGCAGTCTTACTGTCATGCACAAATGCAGTCTCACAGTCTCTCAATCACACACAAATGCAGTCTTACTGTCATGCACAAATGTCTCTCAGTCACGCAAAAACACAAATGCAGTTTCTCTCAGGCACACACACTCACAAATGCAGTCTCCCTCAGTCTCAGTCATACACACCCAAACACAGTCTCCCTCGCAGTCTTTCAGTCTCACACGCACAGAGTCTCTCTCTCTTTCTCGCAGTCTCTCAGTCACACACACACACACACAAACGTAGCCTCCTTCACAGTCTCAGTCGCACACACAAACACAGACTCCCTCTCAGTCTCAGTTGCACACACAAACACAGACTCCCTCGCAGTCTCAGTTACACACACACAAATGCAATCTCTCTCGCAGACTCTCAGTCACACACAAACACAGTCTCCCTCACAGTCCCTCAGTCACACACACACACACGCACACACAGAGTCTCCCTCATAGTCTCAGTCACATACACACAAACACAGTCTCCCTCACAGTCTCTCAGTCACACATGTACACAAACACAGTCTCTCTCAGTTTCTCAGTCACAAATACATACAATGCAGTCTCCCTCACAGTCTCAGTCTCACACACACAGTTTCCCTCGTAGTCTCAGTCACAGACACAAACACAGTCTCCCTTGCAGTCTCTCAGTCACACACACGTACACAAACACAGTCTCCCTCGCAGTCTCTCAGTCACACACGTACACAAACACAGTCTCCCTCACAGTCTCCCAGTCACACACACGTACGCAAACACAGTCTCCCTCAGTTTCTCAGTCACAAATATATACAAACGCAGTCTCTCTCGCAGTCTCTCAGTCACACACACAATTTCCCTCGTAGTCTCAGTCACACACACACTCAAACGCAGTCCCCCTTGCAGTCTCTCAGTTACACATAAACACAGTCTCTCAGTCACACACAAACGCAGTCTCAGTCTCTCACACAAATACATTCTCCCTCAGTTGCTCAGTTACACATAGTCTCTCTCAGTCACACAAACAAGTCTCTCAACCACTCACAATCACAGTCTTACAGAGAGATTCTCTCACAGTTTCTCTCTCCTTCACACAGTTATATACATTCACACAGTCTCTCTCATGTAATCAGTCTCTCAATCACAGTCTCCCTCAAAACCAAAGTCTCTTGCTCCCTCACAACCGCACAAACACACACACACACAGTCTCCCTCACAATCAGAGTCTCTGTCTCTCCCTCACAATCACACACACAGTCTGCCTCACAGTCATAGAGTCTCTGTGTCTCCCTCACAATTTCACACACAGTTTCCCTCACAACCAGAGTCTCTGTCTCTCCCTCACAACTGCACAAACACACACACAGTCTCCCTCACAACCAGAGTCTCTGTCTCTTCCTCACAATCACACATGCACAGTCTGCCTCACAATCACAGAGTCTCTGCGTCTCTCTCACAATTTCACACACAGTTTCCCTCACAACCAGAGTCTCTGTCTCTCCCTCACAATCACACATACACCATCTCCCTCAGAACCAGTCTCTCTGTCTCTCTCTCTATCTCTCACACATAGTCTCTCTCACAACCACAAAGTCTCTTCTCTCCCCCACAATCACACACACACACAGTATCCCTCACAACCAGAGTGTCTGTCTCTCCATGACAATCACAGACACACAGTATCCCTCACAACCACAGAGTCTCTCTGTGTCTCCCTCACAATCACAGACACACAGTATCCCTCACAACCACAGAGTCTCTCTGTGTCTCCCTCACAATCACAGACACACAGTATCCCTTATTACCACAGAGTCTCTCTGTGTCTCCCTCACAATCACAGACACACAGTAACCCTCACAACCACAGAGTCTCTCTATCTCTCTCTGACAATCACAGACACACAGTATCCCTTATTACCACAGAGTCTCTCTGTCTCTCCCTCACAATCACAGACACACAGTATCCCTCACAACCACAGAGTCTCTCTGTCTCTCCCTCACAATCACAGACACACAGTATCCCTCACAACCACAGAGTCTCTCTGTCTCTCCCTCACAATCACAGACACACAGTATCCCTCACAACCACAGAGTCTCTCTGTGTCTCCCTCACAATCACAGACACACAGTAACCCTCACAACCACAGAGTCTCTCTATCTCTCTCTGACAATCACAGACACACAGTATCCCTTATTACCACAGAGTCTCTCTGTCTCTCCCTCACAATCACAGACACACAGTATCCCTCACAACCACAGAGTCTCTCTGTGTCTCCCTCACAATCACAGACACACAGTATCCCTCACAACCACAGTCTCTCCGTGTCTCCCTCACAATCACAGACACACAGTATCCCTCACAACCACAGAGTCTCTCTGTGTCTCCCTCACAATCACAGACACACAGTATCCCTTATAACCACAGAGTCTCTCCGTGTCTCCCTCACAATCACAGACACACAGTATCCCTTATAACCACAGAGTCTCTCTGTCTCTCCCTCACAATCACAGACACACAGTATCCCTCACAACCACAGAGTCTCTCCGTGTCTCCCTCACAATCACAGACACACAGTATCCCTTATAACCACAGAGTCTCTCCGTGTCTCCCTCACAATCACAGACACACAGTATCCCTCACAACCACAGAGTCTCTCTGTGTCTCCCTCACAATCACAGACACACAGTAACCCTCACAACCACAGAGTCTCTCTATCTCTCTCTGACAATCACAGACACACAGTATCCCTTATTACCACAGAGTCTCTCTGTCTCTCCCTCACAATCACAGACACACAGTATCCCTCACAACCACAGAGTCTCTCTGTGTCTCCCTCACAATCACAGACACACAGTATCCCTCACAACCACAGAGTCTCTCTGTCTCTCCCTCACAATCACAGACACACAGTATCCCTCACAACCACAGAGTCTCTCTGTCTCTCCCTCACAATCACAGACACACAGTATCCCTCACAACCACAGAGTCTCTCTGTCTCTCCCTCACAATCACAGACACACAGTATCCCTCACAACCACAGAGTCTCTCTGTCTCTCCCTCACAATCACAGACACACAGTATCCCTCACAACCACAGAGTCTCTCTATCTCTCTCTGACAATCACAGACACACAGTATCCCTTATTACCACAGAGTCTCTCTGTCTCTCCCTCACAATCACAGACACACAGTATCCCTCACAACCACAGAGTCTCTCTGTGTCTCCCTCACAATCACAGACACACAGTATCCCTCACAACCACAGAGTCTCTCTGTCTCTCCCTCACAATCACAGACACACAGTATCCCTCACAACCACAGAGTCTCTCTGTCTCTCCCTCACAATCACAGACACACAGTATCCCTCACAACCACAGAGTCTCTCTGTCTCTCCCTCACAATCACAGACACACAGTATCCCTCACAACCACAGAGTCTCTCTGTCTCTCCCTCACAACCACAGAGTCTCTCTGTCTCTCCCTCACAACCACAGACACAGACACAGACAGAGAGACAGTAAAGGCAGCCTGGCCCCCCCACCTTGGAGTAGATGCCCCAGGAGAGCTCGGTTTCGATCACCATGACAACAATGCCAAACATGCCGAAGATGAGAGCGTAGTCGCTGAGCCTCTTCCTCTTCTCGAACAGAGCCCGGCGGTGGCCGAGCTTGTAGCCGATGTTCTGGTTCTTCCTCCGGGTGCTGCTGTGTCCGTGGCCGGTGCCCCCAGGACCGCTGGGGTAGGCTGGGTGTTTCTGGTGACAGGAGAGGAGCTGCTGCTGCTGCTGCTCCCGGCAAGAGATGACGATCTCGGGCGTGTTGGCCAGCCGCTGGTGATGCTGCTGGCAGCCGAATAGCTGCGCGGGCTGCGAGTCCGCCTCGGGGGGCTCGATCAGGTTCCTCTTGGAGGTGCTGAGGCTGCTCAGCGGCTTCACCACGCCGCCGTTATACCTGCAGCTGCTCATGGCGATCTCGGTGAAGGGGTTGCTGTCCCGGCGGTGGACCAGCGGGCTCGCCTGGCGGTGCTTGGCCGCCGAGGAGGAGGAGGAGGACGAGGGGGGGGGGGGGGTCGCCCAGGTACAGGAGGCTCCCGGGCCGGGAGCTGGGAGCCGCCGGGGGGGGCCCGGGGGGGCCCGCCCGGAACACCGGCGAACTGGAGGCCAGCAACTTGGGCAGGAGCTCCCCCCCGCCCCCGCCCGCCGACTGACATTTCAGCGGCTCCTCCTCCAGATCCCCTACCCCAGAGTCGTGGCAGTGCCCAGCCTGCGAGGCTTCCATCGCCTTTCCCTGGGGGGGGGGGTGGGTGCAGCAAGTGTGGGGGGGGGGGGCAACCTGGGCTCTTCTGCTGAACGAGGAGCTCCAGCTCTCTTGCCTTGACCCCCACCCCCGGGGGCACAGTCCCCTCACCCTCACTCACACAGAGTCAGTCTGCCTTCAGGTGGAATGGTAACTCTCTCTGTCTCTGTGTCTCCGGGAGCCCCCCTCCCCACTCAGTGCCTGGCCCCCACTAACAGCTCGGAGCTCAGCAGCTCCCACTAACCCCTGACCGCCTCCTGCTACTGTCCCCATCCATCCTGCTCCACCTGAGCTCCGGCAACCTCTGCCTTCCCTGGCCACCACTCCCCTCCCTTCCCCACCCAGCGCCATCCCCCTTCTCCCGGGCTCCTCCTCCCTCTCTTCCCCGCCTCCCTCTTCACATTCGCTCGCCCACCCGCCCAGATACCGCCTATTCCTCCTCCTCCCTTCTCCCTCCCCTCCTCTTCCCCCTCCCCTTCTCCTTCCTCTCCCTCCCCATCCCCATCTCCTCTCCCTCCCCTCCTCTTCTACAGGACAGGGACAGCACGGGGTTAGATACAGAGTAAAGCTCCTTCTACGCTGTCCCCCCATCAAACACTCCCAGGGACAGGGACAGCACGGGGTTAGATACAGAGTAAAGCTCCCTCTACACTGTCCCCCATCAAACACTCCCAGGGACAGGGACAGCACGGGGTTAGATACAGAGTAAAGCTCTCTCTACACTGTCCCCCATCAAACACTCCCAGGGGCAGGGACAGCACAGGGTTAGATACAGAGTAAAGCTCCTTCTACGCTGTCCCCCCATCAAACACTCCCAGGACAGGGACAGCACGGGGTTAGATACAGAGTAAAGCTGCCTCTACGCTGTCCCCCATCAAACACTCCCAGGACAGGGACAGCATGGGGTTAGATACAGAGTAAAGCTCCCTCTACACTGTCCCCCCATCAAACAGTCCCAGGACAGGGACAGCACGGGGTTAGATATAGCGTAGAGCTACATTTCTGCTGTCTCCCTCACACACTCCCAGTGCAGGTACAGAGTAAAGGGTAGCGCTCTCTCGACACTGTCCATAACAATTACTCCCAGGACCAGAAAGGTACAGTTAAGGATTAGACACAGAGTGAAGCTCCCTCTAGTGCTTAAAACTGAAACTCCCTAAAACTGTCTCTAAACTCTCTGAGGACAGGGACAGCACAGGGTGAGATACAAGAGTAAATTCCCTCCCTTGGATCAGAAGTAAAGCTCCCTTTATTTCTTTGAAAAGGCCCCATTTGGGGCATTGTACAAATATAATTCAACACCTGACAGCACAGGACCCACCTTACTCTCCACACCATAGTGTTCGGTGCATTAGCCAGAGGGAAATGGGACTGAGTGGGTTACTCTTTGGAGCGTCGGTATGGACTTGTTGGGCTGAAGGACCTGTTTCCACACTGGGGGGAATCTAATATGTCAGGTGTAGCCGAGATAGATGGAATGAATCCTTAGAAGAGTATAAAGGCAGGAGGAGTACACTTAAAAGGCTGCATGGGTATGTGAATAGGAAGGGTTTGGAGGGATATAGGCCAGATACTGGCAGGTGGGACTAGATTGGGTTGGGATATCTGGTCAGCATGGACGGGTTGGATTGAAGGGTCTGTTTCTGTGCTGTACATCTCTATGACCCTACGACAGGGATACACACTGTATTCATTGGACGGGTACACATACTCTGCACACTAGGCAGGAATACACACTGTATACATTGGACAGGTACACATACTCTGCACACTCGGCAGGAATACACACTGTATACATTGGACAGGTACACATACTCTGCACACTGGGCAGGAATACACACTGTACACACTGGGCAGGAATACACACTGTATACACTGGGCAGGAATACACACCGTATACATTGGACAGGTACACATACTCTGCACACTAGGCAGGAAGATCACACTGTATAAATTGGACAGGTACACATACTCTGCACGCTAGGCAGGAAGATCACACTGTATAAATTGGACAGGTACACATACTCTGCACACTAGGCAGGAATACACACTGTATACATTGGACAGGTACACATACTCTGCACACTAGGCAGGAATACACACTGTATACATTGGACAGGTACACATACTCTGCACACTAGGCAGGAATACACACTGTATACATTGGACAGGTACACATACTCTGCACACTCGGCAGGAATACACACTGTATAAATTGGACAGGTACACATACTCTGCACACTAGGCAGGAATACACACTGTATACATTGGACAGGTACACATACTCTGCACACTGCGAAGGAATACACAATGTATACGCTGAACAGGTACACACATCCTGTACACTGCTTGGGAATAAAGAGGAAATACACTGTATAGAAGCATCCAGTATATTGGAAATATGCACATACTGTATTTACAGGGTATTTCAGTGGATATTCAGTAACACTGTCCTATGTAACTGTGTATAACATTTCAGTGTACAATAATTAACACGTATGTTTAACTGTGTATAATATTTCAGTGTATATTAAATAACACTGGCATGTGTAACTGTGTACAATGTAACAGTCTATAATATACACTACTGTCCTGCGTATAATACTTCAGTCTATAATAAATAACACTGTCCTGTGCAACTGTGTATAACATTTCAGTCTACAACAAATAACACTGCCCTGTGTGACTGTGTACAATACTTCAGTCTATAATAAATAACACTATCCTGTGTAACTGTGTATAATATTTCATTCTATAATAAATAACACTGTCCAGTGTAACTGTGTATAATATTCCAGTATATAATAAATAATACTGCCCTGTGTAACTGTGTATAATATTTCAGTCTACAATCAATAACACTGTCCTGTGTAACTGTGCATAATATTTCAGTCTATAATAAATAACACGGTCCTGTGTAACTGTGTATAATATTCCAGTCTATAATAAATAACACTGCTCTGTGTAACTGTGTATAATATTTCAGTCTACAATACATAACACTATCCCATGATACAGTGTATAATATTTCATTCTGTATTAAATAACCCACTGTGCTGTATAACTGTGTATAATATTTCAATCTACAATACATAACACTGTGTGTGTAACTGTGTAATATTTCAATCTATAATAAATAACACCGTCCTGTGTAACTATGTAGAATATTTCAGTCTATAATAAATAACACTGCCCTGTGAAACTGTGTAGAATATTCCAGTCTATGATAAATAACACTGCCCTGTGTAACTGTGTATAATATTTCAGTCCACAATACATAACACTGTTTGTGTAACTGTGTGTAATATTTCAATGTATAATAAATAACACTGTCCTGTGTAACTGTATATACTATTTCAGTCTATAATCAATAACACTGTCCTATTTATCTGTGTATAATAATTCAATCTATAATAAATAACATTGCCCTCTGTAACTGTGCATAATTTTTCAGTCTATAATAAATGACACTGTCCTGTGTAACTGTATATAATATTTCAGTCTATAATAAGTACCACTGCCCTGCATAACTGTGTATAATATTTCAGTCTATAATAAATAACACTGCCCTGTGTAAATATGTATAATATTTTAGTCTATAATAAATAACACTGCCCTGTGTAACTGTGTATAATATTTCAGTCTATAATAAATAACACTGCCCTGTGTAACTGTGGATAATATTTCAGTCTATAATACATAACACTGCCCTGTGTAACTGTGTATAATATTTCAGTTCATAATAAATAACACTGCCCTGTGGAAATCTGTATATTCCAGTCTATAATAAATAACACTGTCCTGTGTAACTGTGATTAATATTTCAAGCTATAATAAATAACACTGTACTGTGTAACTGTGTATAATATTACAGTCCATAATAAATAACACTGTCCTGTGTAAGTGAGTATAATATTTCAGTCTATAATCAATAACACTGCGCTGTGTAACTGAGTACAATATTTCAGTCTATAATAAATAACACTGTCCTGTGTAACTGTGTATAATATTTCAGTGTATAATAAGTAACACTGCCCTGTGTAACTGTGTGTAATATTTCAGTCTATAAAAACTAACACGGTTCTTTGTAACTGTGTATAATATTTCAGTCTATAATAAATAACACTGCCCTGTGTAACTGTGTATAATACTTCATTCTATAATAAATAATACTGCCCTGTGTAACTGTGTATAATATTTCAGTCTATAATAAATAACACTGCACTGCGTAACTGTGTATAGTATTCCAGTCTATAACACATACCACTGTCCTGTGTAACTGTGTATAATATTTCAATCTATAATCAATAACACTGTCCTGTGTAACTGTGTATAATATTTCAGTCTATATTAGACAACACTGCCCTGTGTAACTGTGTATAATATTTCAGTCGAGAATAAATAACACTGCATTGTGTAACTGTGTATAATATTTCAGTCTATAATAAATAACACAGCCCAGTGTAACTGTTTATAATATTCCAGTCTATAAAAAATAACACCGCCCTGTTGTAACTGTGTCTAATATTCCAGTGTATAATAAATAACACTGCCCTGTGTACCTGCTTATAATATTTCAGTCTATAATAAATAACACAGCCCAGTGTAACTGTTTATAATATTCCAGTCTATAAAAAATAACACTGCCCTGTTGTAACTGTGTCTAATATTCCAGTGTAGAATAAATAACACTGCCCTGTGTACCTGCTTATAATATTTCAGTCTATAATAAATAACACTGCCCTGTGCAACAGTGTATAATATTCCAGTCTATAATAAATAACACAGCCCTGTGTACCTGCTTATAAAATTTCAGTCTATAATAAATAACACTGCCCTGTGTAACTGTATATTATATTTCAGTCTACAATACATAACACTGTCTTGTGTAACTGTGTAATATTTCAATCTATAATAAATCACACTGTCACATGATGCAGTGTATAATATTTCAGTCTCTATTAAAAAAAACACTGTGCTGTATAACTGTGTATAATATTTCAGTCTACAATACGTAACACTGTTTTGTGTCACTGTGTGTAATATTTCAATCTATAATAAATAACACTGCCCTGAATAACTGTGTAAAATATTTTAGTCTAAAATAAATAACACTGTCCTGTGTAACTGAGCATAATATTCCAGACGATAATAAATAACACTGTCCTGTGTAACTGTGTATAATATTCCAGTCTATAATAAATAACACTGCCCTGTGTAACTGTGTATAATATTTCAGTTTATAATAAATAACACTGCCCTCTGTAACTGTGTATAATATTCCAGTCTATAATAAATAACACTGTCCTGTGTAACTGTGTATAATATTTCAGTCTATAATAAATAACACTGCCCTGTGTTACTGTGTATAATATTTCAGTCTACAATACATAACACTGTCGTGTGTAACTGTGTAATATTTCAATCTACAATAAATAACACTATCCCATGGTACAGTGTATAATATTTCAGTCTGTATTAAATAACCCACTGTGCTGTATAACTGTGTATAATATTTCAATCTACAATACATAACACTGTGTGTGTAACTGTGTGTAATATTTCAATCTATAATAAATAACACTGTCCTGTGTAACTATGTAGAATATTTCAACCTATAATAAAAAACACTGCCCTGTGTAACTGTGTAGAATATTCCAGTCTATAATACATAACACTGTGCTGTATAACTGTGTATAATATTTCAGTCCACAATACATAACACTGTTTGTGTAACTGTGTGTAATATTTCAATGTATAATAAATAACACTGTCCTGTGTAACTGTGTATAAAATTCCAGTCTATAATAAATAACACTGTCCTGTGTAACTGTATATACTATTTCAGTCTATAATCAATAACACTGTCCTTTTTAACTGTGTATAATAATTCAATCTATAATAAATAACATTGCCCTCTGTAACTGTGCATAATTTTTCAGTCTATAATAAATAACACTGTCCTGTGTAACTGTATATAATATTTCAGTCCATAATAAGTACCACTGCCCTGCATAACTGTGTATAATATTTCAGTCTATAATAAATAACACTGCCCTGTGTAAATATGTATAATATTTCAGTCTATAATAAATAACACTGCCCTGTGTAACTGTGTATATTTCAGTCTGTAAAAAATAACACTGCCCTGTGTAAATGTGTCGAATATTTCAGTCTATAATAAATAACACTGCCCTGTGTAACTGTGGATAATATTTCAGTCTATAATACATAACACTGCCCTGTGTAACTGTGTATAGTATTTCAGTCCATAATAAATAACACTGTCCTGTGTAACTGTGTATAAAATTCCAGTCTATAATAAATAACACTGTCCTGTGTAACTGTATATACTATTTCAGTCTATAATCAATAACACTGTCCTTTTTAACTGTGTATAATAATTCAATCTATAATAAATAACATTGCCCTCTGTAACTGTGCATAATTTTTCAGTCTATAATAAATAACACTGTCCTGTGTAACTGTATATAATATTTCAGTCTATAATAAGTACCACTGCCCTGCATAACTGTGTATAATATTTCAGTCTATAATAAATAACACTGCCCTGTGTAAATATGTATAATCTTTCAGTCTATAATAAATAACACTGCCCTCTGTAACTGTGTATAATATTTCAGTCTGTAAAAAATAACACTGCCCTGTGTAAATGTGTCGAATATTTCAGTGTATAATAAATAACACTGCCCTGTGTAACTATGGATAATATTTCAGTCTATAATACATAACACTGCCCTGTGTAACTGTGTATAGTATTTCAGTCCATAATAAATAACACTGTCCTGTGTAACTGTGTATAATAATTCAGTCTATAATAAGCAACACTGCCCTGTGTAACTGTGTATAATATTTCAGTCTATAATAAATAACACTGCCCTGTGGAAATCTGTATAATATTTCAGTCTATAATAAATAACACTGTCCTGTGTAACTGTGATTAATATTTCAAGCTATAATAAATAACACTGTCCTGGGTAACTGTGTATAATATTACAGTCCATAATAAATAACACTGCCCTGTGTAACTCTGTGTAATATTTCAGTCCATAATACATGACACTGCCCTGTGTAATTTTGTATAATATTTTAGTCTATAAAAACTAACACGGTTCTTTGTAATTGTGTATAATATTTCAGTCTAGAATAAATAACACTGCCCTGTGTAACTGTGTATAATACTTCATTCTATAATACAAAACACTGCCCTGTGTAACTGTGTATAATATTTCAGTCTATAATAAATAACACTGCACTGCGTAACTGTGTATAGTATTCCAGTCAATAACACATCCCACTGTCCTGTGTAACTGTGTATAATATTTCAGTCTATATTAAACAACACTGCCCTGTGTAACTATGTATAATATTTCAGTCGAGAATAAATAACACTGCCCTGTGTAACTGTGTATAATATTTCAGTCTATAATAAACAACACTGCCCTGTGTAACAGTGCATAATATTCCAGTCTATAATAAATAACAGAGCCCTGAAACTGTGTATAATATTCCAGTCTATAATAAATAACACAGCCCTGTGTAACTGTGTATAATATTTCAGTCTATATTAAACAACACTGCATTGTGTAACTGTGTATAATATTTCAGTCTATAATAAATAACACAGCCCAGTGTAACTGTTTATAATATTCCAGTCTATAAAAAATAACACTGCCCTGTTGTAACTGTGTCTAATATTCCAGTGTAGAATAAATAACACTGCCCTGTGTACCTGCTTATAATATTTCAGTCTATAATAAATAACACTGCCCTGTGCAACAGTGTATAATATTCCAGTCTATAATAAATAACACAGCCCTGTGTAACTGTTTATAATATTCCAGTGTATAATAAATTACACTGCCCTGTGTACCTGCTTATAATATTTCAGTCTAAAATAAATAACACTGCCCTGTGCAACAGTGTATACTATTCCAGTCTATAATAAATAACACAGCCCTGTGTAACTGTTTATAATATTCCAGTCTATAATAAATAACACTGCCCTGTGCAACTGTGTCTAATATTCCAGTGTATAAAAAACAACACTGCCCTGTGTACCTGCTTATAATATTTCAGTCTATAATAAATAACACTGCCCTGTATTACTGTGTATAATATTTCAGTCTACAATACATAACACTGACTTGTGTAACTGTGTAATATTTCAATCTATAATAAATAACACTATCCCATGGTACAGTGTATAATATTTCACTCTGTATTAAATAACCCACTGTGCTGTATAACTGTGTATAATATTTCAATCTACAATACATAACACTGTGTGTGTAACTGTGTGTAATATTTCAATCTATAATAAATAACACTGTCCTGTGTAACTATGTAGAATATTTCAGCCTATAATAAATAACACTGCCCTGTGTAACTGTGTAGAATATTCCAGTCGATAATACATAACACTGTGCTGTGTAACTGTGTATAATATTTCAGTCCACAATACATAACACTGTTTGTGTAACTGTGTGTAATATTTCAATGTATAATAAATAACACTGTCCTGTGTAACTGTGTATAAAATTCCAGTCTATAATAAATAACACTGTCCTGTGTAACTGTATATACTATTTCAGTCTATAATCAATAACACTGTCCTTTTTAACTGTGTATAATAATTCAATCTATAATAAATAACATTGCCCTCTGTAACTGTGCATAATTTTTCAGTCTATAATAAATAACACTGTCCTGTGTAACTGTATATAATATTTCAGTGTATAATAAGTACCACTGCCCTGCATAACTGTGTGTAATATTTCAGTCTATAATAAATAACACTGCCCTGTGTAAATATGAATAATATTTCAGTCTATAATAAATAACACTGCCCTGTGTAACTGTGTATAATATTTCAGTCTGTAAAAACTAACACTGCCCTGTGTAAATGTGTCGAATATTTCAGTCTATAATAAATAACACTGCCCTGTGTAACTGTGTAGAATATTCCAGTCTATAATACATAACACTGTGCTGTATAACTGTGTATAATATTTCAGTCCACAATACATAACACTGTTTGTGTAACTGTGTGTAATATTTCAATGTATAATAAATAACACTGTCCTGTGTAACTGTGTATAAAATTCCAGTCTATAATAAATAACACTGCCCTGTGTAACTGTGTAGAATATTCCAGTCTATAATACATAACACTGTGCTGGAAAACTGTGTTTAATATTTAAGTCTACAATACATAACACTGTTTGTGTAACTGTGTGTAATATTTCAATGTATAATAAATTACACTGTCCTGTTGAACTGTATATACTATTTCAGTCTATAATCAATAACATGTCCTTTTTAACTGTGTATAATAATTCAATCTATCATAAATAACATTGCCCTCTGTAACTGTGCATAATTTTTCAGTCTATAATAAATACCACTGTCCTGTGTAACTGTGTATAATATTACAGTCTATAATAAGTAACACTGCCCTGTGGAAATCTGTATAATATTTCAGTCTATAATAAATAACACTGTCCTGTGTAACTGCGATTAATATTTCAAGCTAAAATAAATAACACTGTCCTGTGTAACTGTGTATAATATTACAGTCCATAATAAATAACACTGTCCTGTGTAAGTGCGTATAATATTTCAGTCTATAATAAGTAACACTGCCCTGTGTAACTGTGTATAATATTTCAGTCTATAATAGGCAACACTGCCCTATGTAACTGTGTATAATATTTCAGTCTATAATAAATAACACTGCCCTGTGGAAATCTGTATAATATTTCAGTCTATAATAAATAACACTGTCCTGTGTAACTGTGATTAATATTTCAAGCTATAATAAATAACACTGTCCTGGGTAACTGTGTATAATATTACAGTCCATAATAAATAACACTGCCCTGTGTAACTGTGTGTAATATTTCAGTCCATAATACATGACACTGCCCTGTGTAATTTTGTATAATATTTTAGTCTATAAAAACTAACACGGTTCTTTGTAATTGTGTATAATATTTCAGTCTAGAATAAATAACACTGCCCTGTGTAACTGTGTATAATACTTCATTCTATAATAAATAACACTGCCCTGTGTAACTGTGTATAATATTTCAGTCTATAATAAATAACACTGCACTGCGTAACTGTGTATAGTATTCCAGTCAATAACACATCCCACTGTCCTGTGTAACTGTGTATAATATTTCAGTCTATATTAAACAACACTGCCCTGTGTAACTATGTATAATATTTCAGTCGAGAATAAATAACACTGCCCTGTGTAACTGTGTATAATATTTCAGTCTATAATAAACAACACTGCCCTGTGTAACAGTGCATAATATTCCAGTCTATAATAAATAACAGAGCCCTGTGTAACTGTGTATAATATTCCAGTCTATAATAAATAACACTGCACTGCGTAACTGTGTATAGTATTCCAGTCAATAACACATCCCACTGTCCTGTGTAACTGTGTATAATATTTCAGTCTATATTAAACAACACTGCCCTGTGTAACTGTGTATAATATTTCAGTCGAGAATAAATAACACTGCATTGTGTAACTGTGTATAATATTTCAGTCTATAATAAATAACACAGCCCAGTGTAACTGTTTATAATATTCCAGTCTATAAAAAATAACACTGCCCTGTTGTAACTGTGTCTAATATTCCAGTGTATAAAAAATAACACTGCCCTGTGTACCTGCTTATAATATTTCAGTCTATAATAAATAACACTGCCCTGTGTAACTGCATATTATATTTCAGTCTACAATACATAACACTGTCTTGTGTAACTGTGTAATATTTCAATCTATAATAAATAACACTGTCACATGATGCAGTGTATAATATTTCAGTCTGTATTAAAAAACACTGTGCTGTATAACTGTGTATAATATTTCAGTCTACAATACGTAACACTGTTTTGTGTCACTGTGTGTAATATTTCAATCTATAATAAATAACACTGCCCTGAATAACTGTGTAAAATATTTCAGTCTAAAATAAATACCACTGTCCTGTGTAACTGAGCATAATATTCCAGACGATAATAAATAACACTGTCCTGTGTAACTGTGTATAATATTTCAGTCTATAATAAATAACACTGCCCTGTGTTACTGTGTATAATATTTCAGTCTACAATACATAACACTGACTTGTGTAACTGTGTAATATTTCAATCTATAATAAATAACACTATCCCATGGTACAGTGTATAAAATTTCACTCTGTATTAAATAACCCACTGTGCTGTATAACTGTGTATAATATTTCAATCTACAATACATAACACTGTGTGTGTAACTGTGTGTAATATTTCAGCCTATAATAAATAACACTGTCCTGTGTAACTATGTAGAATATTTCAGCCTATAATAAATAACACTGCCCTGTGTAACTGTGTAGAATATTCCAGTCGATAATACATAACACTGTGCTGTGTAACTGTGTATAATATTTCAGTCCACAATACATAACACTGTTTGTGTAACTGTGTGTAATATTTCAATGTATAATAAATAACACTGTCCTGTGTAACTGTGAATAAAATTCCAGTCTATAATAAGTAACACTGTCCTGTGTAACTGTATATACTATTTCAGTCTATAATCAATAACACTGTCCTTTTTAACTGTGTATAATAATTCAATCTATAATAAATAACATTGCCCTCTGTAACTGTGCATAATTTTTCAGTCTATAATAAATAACACTGTCCTGTGTAACTGTATATAATATTTCAGTGTATAATAAGTACCACTGCCCTGCATAACTGTGTATAATATTTCAGTCTATAATAAATAACACTGCCCTGTGTAAATATGAATAATATTTCAGTCTATAATAAATAACACTGCCCTGTGTAACTGTGTATAATATTTCAGTCTGTAAAAAATAACACTGCCCTGTGTAAATGTGTCGAATATTTCAGTCTATAATAAGTAACACAGCCCTGTGTAACTGTGTAGAATATTCCAGTCTATAATACATAACACTGTGCTGTATAACTGTGTATAATATTTCAGTCCACAATACATAACACTGTTTGTGTAACTGTGTGTAATATTTCAATGTATAATAAATAACACTGTCCTGTGTAACTGTATAAAATTCCAGTCTATAATAGATAACACTGCCCTGTGTAACTGTGTAGAATATTCCAGTCTATAATACATAACACTGTGCTGGAAAACTGTGTTTAATATTTAAGTCTACAATAAATAACACTGTTTGTGTAATTGTGTGTAATATTTCAATGTATAATAAATAACACTGTCCTGTTGAACTGTATATACTATTTCAGTCCATAATCAATAACATGTCCTTTTTAACTGTGCATAATAATTCAATCTATAATAAATAACATTGCCCTCTGTAACTGTGCATAATTTTTCAGTCTATAATAAATACCACTGTCCTGTGTAACTGTGTATAATATTACAGTCTATAATAAGTAACACTGCCCTGTGGAAATCTGTATAATATTTCAGTCTATAATAAATAACACTGTCCTGTGTAACTGTGATTAATATTTCAAGCTAAAATAAATAACCCTGTCCTGTGTAACTGTGTATAATATTACAGTAAAAAATAAATAACACTGTCCTGTGTAAGTGCGTATAATATTTCAGTCTATAATATGTAACACTGCCCTGTGTAACTGTGTATAATATTTCAGTCTATAATAAATAACACTGTCCTGTGTAACTGTGTATAATATTTCAGTCTATAATATGTAACACTGCCCTGTGGAAATCTGTATAATATTTCAGTCTATAATAAATAACACTGATCTGTGTAACTGTGATTAATATTTCAGTCTATAATAAATAACACTGTCCTGTGTAACTGTGTATAATATTACAGTCCATAATAAATAACACTGTCCTGTGTAAGTGTGTATAATATTTCAGTCTATAATCAATAACACTGCGCTGTGTAACTGAGTACAATATTTCAGTCTATAATAAATAACACTGCCCTGTGTAACTGTGTATAATATTTCAGTCTACAATACATAACACTGACTTGTGTAACTGTGTAATATTTCAATCTATAATAAATAACACTATCCCATGGTACAGTGTATAAAATTTCACTCTGTATTAAATAACCCACTGTGCTGTATAACTGTGTATAATATTTCAATCTACAATACATAACACTGTGTGTGTAACTGTGTGTAATATTTCAGCCTATAATAAATAACACTGTCCTGTGTAACTATGTAGAATATTTCAGCCTATAATAAATAACACTGCCCTGTGTAACTGTGTAGAATATTCCAGTCGATAATACATAACACTGTGCTGTGTAACTGTGTATAATATTTCAGTCCACAATACATAACACTGTTTGTGTAACTGTGTGTAATATTTCAATGTATAATAAATAACACTGTCCTGTGTAACTGTGAATAAAATTCCAGTCTATAATAAGTAACACTGTCCTGTGTAACTGTATATACTATTTCAGTCTATAATCAATAACACTGTCCTTTTTAACTGTGTATAATAATTCAATCTATAATAAATAACATTGCCCTCTGTAACTGTGCATAATTTTTCAGTCTATAATAAATAACACTGTCCTGTGTAACTGTATATAATATTTCAGTGTATAATAAGTACCACTGCCCTGCATAACTGTGTATAATATTTCAGTCTATAATAAATAACACTGCCCTGTGTAAATATGAATAATATTTCAGTCTATAATAAATAACACTGCCCTGTGTAACTGTGTATAATATTTCAGTCTGTAAAAAATAACACTGCCCTGTGTAAATGTGTCGAATATTTCAGTCTATAATAAGTAACACAGCCCTGTGTAACTGTGTAGAATATTCCAGTCTATAATACATAACACTGTGCTGTATAACTGTGTATAATATTTCAGTCCACAATACATAACACTGTTTGTGTAACTGTGTGTAATATTTCAATGTATAATAAATAACACTGTCCTGTGTAACTGTATAAAATTCCAGTCTATAATAGATAACACTGCCCTGTGTAACTGTGTAGAATATTCCAGTCTATAATACATAACACTGTGCTGGAAAACTGTGTTTAATATTTAAGTCTACAATAAATAACACTGTTTGTGTAATTGTGTGTAATATTTCAATGTATAATAAATAACACTGTCCTGTTGAACTGTATATACTATTTCAGTCCATAATCAATAACATGTCCTTTTTAATTGTGCATAATAATTCAATCTATAATAAATAACATTGCCCTCTGTAACTGTGCATAATTTTTCAGTCTATAATAAATACCACTGTCCTGTGTAACTGTGTATAATATTACAGTCTATAATAAGTAACACTGCCCTGTGGAAATCTGTATAATATTTCAGTCTATAATAAATAACACTGTCCTGTGTAACTGTGATTAATATTTCAAGCTAAAATAAATAACACTGTCCTGTGTAACTGTGTATAATATTACAGTAAAAAATAAATAACACTGTCCTGTGTAAGTGCGTATAATATTTCAGTCTATAATATGTAACACTGCCCTGTGTAACTGTGTATAATATTTCAGTCTATAATAAATAACACTGTCCTGTGTAACTGTGTATAATATTTCAGTCTATAATATGTAACACTGCCCTGTGGAAATCTGTATAATATTTCAGTCTATAATAAATAACACTGATCTGTGTAACTGTGATTAATATTTCAGTCTATAATAAATAACACTGTCCTGTGTAACTGTGTATAATATTACAGTCCATAATAAATAACACTGTCCTGTGTAAGTGTGTATAATATTTCAGTCTATAATCAATAACACTGCGCTGTGTAACTGAGTACAATATTTCAGTCTATAATAAATAACACTGCCCTGTGTAACTGTGTATAATATTTCAGTCGTTAATAAATAACACTGCCCTGTGAAACTGTGCGTCATATTTCAGTCTATAATAAATTGCACTGCCCTGTGTAACTTTGTATAATATTTCAGTCTATAAAAACTAACACGGTTCTTTGTAACTGTGTATAATATTTCAGTCTATAATAAATAACACTGCCCTGTGTAACTGTGTATAATACTTCATTCTGTAATAACTAACACTGCCCTGTGTAACTGTGTATAATATTTCAGCCTATAATAAATAACACTGCACTGCGTACCTGTGTATAGTATTCCAGTCTATAACACATACCACTGTCCTGTGTAACTGTGTATAATATTTCAATCTATAATCAATAACACTGTCCTGTGTAACTGTGTATAATATTTCAGTCTATATTAAACAAGAATGCACTGTGTAACTGCGTATAATGTTCCAGTCTATAATAAATAACACAGCCCTGTGTAACTGTGTATATTATTCCAGTCTATAATAAATAACACTGCCCTGTTGTAACTGTGTAAAATATCTCAGTCAATAATAAATAACACTGCCCTGCGTAACTGTGCCTAATATTACAGTGTATAATAAATAACACTGCCCTGTGTAACTGTGTATAATATTCCAGTCTATAATAAACAACACTGTCCTGTGTAACTGTGTATAATATTTCAGTCTATAATCAATAACACTGCCCTGTGGAACTGTGTATAATATTTCAGTCTATAATAAGTACCACTGCCCTGCGTAACTGAGTATAATATTTCAGTGTATAATAAATAACACTGCCCTGTGTAAAAGTGTAGAATATTTCAGTCTATAATAAATAACACTGCCCTCTGTAACTGTGTATAATATTTAAGTCTGTATTAAATACCACTGCCCTGTGTAAATGTGTATAATATTTCACTCTATAATACATAACACTGCCCTGTGTAACTGTGGATAATATTTCAGTCTATAATAAATAACACTGTCCTGTTTAACTGTGTATAATATTTCATTTTATAATAAGTAACACTGCCCTGTGTAACTGTGTATAATATTTCAGTCTATAATAAATAACACTGTCCTGTGTAACTGTGCATAATACTCTAGTCTATAATAAATAACACTGCCCTATGTAACTGTGTATAATATTCCAGTCTATAATTAATAACACTGCCCTGTGTAACTGTGTATAATATTTCAGTCTATAATCAATACCACTGTCCTGTGTAACTCTATATAATATTTCAGTCTTTAATAAATAACACTGTCCTGTGTAACTGTGTAAAATATTCCAGTCTATAATAAATAACACTGTCCGGTTCAACTGTGTATAATATTTCTGTCTATTAAATAACACTGCCCTGTGTAACTGTGTATAATATTTCTGTCTATAATAAACACTGCCCTGTGTAAATGAGTATAATATTTCAGTCGATAATAAATAACACTGCCCTGTGTAACTGTGTTGAATATTTCAGTCTATAATAAATAACACTGCCCTGTGTAAGTGTGTATTATATTTCAGTCTACAATACATAACACTGTCTTGTGTAACTGTGTAATATTTCAATCTATAATAAATATCACTATCCCATGATACAGTGTATAATATTTCAGTCTCTATTAAATACCACTGTGATGTATAACTGTGTACAATATTTCAGTCTACAATACATAACACTGTTATGTGTAACAGTGTAATATTTCAATCTATAATAAATAACACTGTCCCATGATACAGTGTATAATATTTCAGTCTCTATTAAGTAACACTGTGCTGTATAACTGTGTATAATATTTCAGTCTACAATACATAACACTGTTTTGTGTTACTGTGTGTAATATTTCAATGTATAATAAATAACATTGCCCTGTGTAACTGTGTAAAATATTTCAGTCTAAAATAAATAACACTGTCCTGATTAACTGAGCATAATATTCCAGACGATAATTAATAACACTGTCCTGTGTAACTGTGTATAATATTCCAGTCTATAATAAATAACACTGTCCTGTGTAACTGTGTATAACATTCCAGTCAATAATAAATACCACTGTGCTGTGCAACTGTGTATACTATTCCAGTCGATAATAAACAACACTGTCCTGTATAACTTTGTATAATATTTCAGCCTACAACACATAATACTGTTTTGTGTAAGTGTGTGTAATATTTCGATCTATAATAAATACCACTGTCCTGTGTAACTGTGTATAATATTTCAGTCTATAATCAATAACACTGCCCTGTGTAACTGTGTATAATATTCCAGTCTATAATAAATAACGCTGCCCTGTGTAACTGTGTATAATATTTCAGTCTATAATAAGTAACACTACCCTGTGTAACTGTGAATAATATTCCAGTCGATAATAAATAACACTGTCCTGCGTAACTGTGTGTAATATTTCAGTCTATAATCAATAACACAGTCCTTTGTAGCTGTGTATAATATTTCAGTCTATAATAAATAACACTGTCCTGTGTAACTGTGTATAATATTTCAGTCTATAATAAGTAACACTGCCCTGCGTAACTGTGTATAATATTTCAGTCTACAATACATAACACTGTCTCGTGTAACAGTGTAATATTTCAATCTATAATAAATAACACTGTCCCATGATGCAGTGTATAATATTTCAGTCACTATTAAATAACACTGTGCTGTATAACTGTGTATAATATTTCAGTCTACAATACATAACACTGTTTTGTGTAACTGTGTGTAATATTTCAATCTATGATAAATAACACTACTTTGTGTAACTGTGTGTAATATTTCAATGTATAATAAATAACACTGCCCTGTGTGACTGTGTATAATACTTCATTCTATAATAAATAACACTGCCCTGTGTAACTGTGTGTAATATTTCAGTCTATAATAAATAACACTGCACTGCGTAACTGTGTATGGTATTCCAGTCAATAACACATACCACTGTCCTGTGTAACTGTGTATAATATTTCAGTCTACAATACATAACACTGTTTTGTGTAACTGTGTGTAATATTTCAATCTATGATAAATAACACTGCCCTGTGTAACTGTGCATAATATTCCAATCTATAATAAATATCATTATCCCATGATACAGTGTATAATATTTCAGTCTCTATTAAATAACACTGCCCTGTGTACCTGCTTATAATATTTCAGTCTACAATAAATAACACTGCCCTGTGTAACTGTATATTATATTTCAGTCTACAATACATAACACTGTCTTGTGTAACAGTGTAATATTTCAATCTATAATAAATAACACTATCCCATGATACAGTGTATAATATTTCAGTCTCTATTAAATAACACTGTGATGTATAACTGTGTATAATATTTCAGTCTACAATACGTAACACTGTTTTGTGTCACTGTGTGTAATATTTCAATCTATAATAAATAACACTGCCCTGAGTAACTGTGTAAAATATTTCAGTCTAAAATAAATAACACTGTCCTGTGTAACTGAGCATAATATTCCAGACGATAATAAATAACACTGTCCTGTGTAACTGTGTATAATATTCCAGTCTATAATAAATAACACTGCCCTGTGTAACTGTGTATAATATTTCAGTTTATAATAAATAACACTGTCCTCTGTAACTGTGTATATTATTCCAGTCAATAACAAATAACACTGTCCTGTGTAACTGTGTATAATATTTCAATCTATAATAAATAACACTGCCCTGTGTTACTGTGTATAATATTTCAGTCTACAATACATAACACTGTCTTGTGTAACTGTGTAATATTTCAATCTATAATAAATAACACTATCCCATGATACAGTGTATATTTCAGTCTGTATTAAATAACCCACTGTGCTGTATAACTGTGTATAATATTTCAATCTACAATACATAACACTGTGTGTGTAACTGTTTGTAATATTTCAATCTATAATAAATAACACCGGCCTGTGGAACTATGTAGAATATTTCAGCCTATAATAAATAACACTGCCCTGTGTAACTGTGTAGAATATTCCAGTCTATAATACATAACACTGTGCTGGAAAACTGTGTATAATATTTCAGTCTACATTAAATAACACTGTTTGTGTAACTGTGTGTAATATTTCAATGTATAATAAATAACACTGTCCTGTTTAACTGTATATACTATTTCAGTCTATAATCAATAACACTGTCCTTTTTAACTGTGTATAATAATTCAATCTATAATAAATAACATTGCCCTCTGTAACTGTGCATAATTTTTCAGTCTATAATAAATAACACTGTCCTGTGTAACTGTATATAATATTTCAGTCTATAACGAGTACCACTGCCCTGCATAACTGTGTATAATATTTCAGTCTATAATAAATAACACTGCCCTGTGTAAATATGTATAATCTTTCAGTCTATAATAAATAACACTGCCCTGTGTAACTGTGTATAATATATCAGTCTGTAAAAAATAACACTGCCCTGTGTAAATGTGTCGAATATTTCAGTCTATAATAAATAACACTGCCCTATGTAACTGTGTATAATATTTCAGTCTATAATACATAACACTGCCCTGTGTAACTGTGTATAATATTTCAGTCGAGAATAAATAACACTGCCCTGTGTAACCGTGTATAATAATTCAGTCTATAATAAGTAACACTGCCCTGTGTAACTGTGTATAATATTTCAGTCTATAGTAAATAACACTGCCCAGTGGAAATCTGTATAATATTTCAGTCTATAATAAATAACACTGTCCTATGTAACTGTGATTAATATTTCAAGCTATAATAAATAACACTGTCCTGGGTAACTGTGTATAATATTACAGTCCATAATAAATAACACTGTCCTGTGTAACTGTGTATAATATTTCAGTCTATAATAAGTAACACTGCCCTGTGTAACTGTGTATAATATTACAGTCGATAATAAATAACACTGCCCTGTGTAACTGTGTGTAATATTTCAGTCTATAATACATGACACTGCCCTGTGTAACTTTGTATAATATTTCAGTCTATAAAAACTAACACGGTTCTTTGTAACTGTGTGTAATATTTCAGTTTAGAATAAATAACACTGCCCTGTGTGACTGTGTATAATACTTCATTCTATAATAAATAACACTGCCCTGTGTAACTGTGTGTAATATTTCAGTCTATAATAAATAACACTGCACTGCGTAACTGTGTATATTATTCCAGTCAATAACACATACCACTGTCCTGTGTAACTGTGTATAATATTTCAGTCTACAATACATAACACTGTTTTGTGTAACTGTGTGTAATAATTCAATCTACGATAAATAACACTGCCCTGTGTAACTGTGTGTAATATTTCAATGTATAATAAATAACACTGTCCTGTGTAACTGTGCATAATATTCCAATCTATAATAAATATCACTATCCCATGATACAGTGTATAATATTTCAGTCTCTATTAAATAACACTGCCCTGTGTACCTGCTTATAATATTTCAGTCTATAATAAATAACACTGCCCTGTGTAACAGTATATTAAAATTCAGTCTACAATACATAACACTGTCTTGTGTAACTGTGTAATATTTCAATCTATAATAAATAACACTATCCCATGATACAGTGTATAATATTTCAGTCTCTATTAAATAACACTGTGATGTATAACTGTGTATAATATTTCAGTCTACAATACAGAACACTGTTTTGTGTCACTGTGTGTAATATTTCAATCTATAATAAATAACACTGCCCTGAGTAACTGTGTAAAATATTTCAGTCTAAAATAAATAACACTGTCCTGTGTAACTGAGCCTAATATTCCAGACGATAAAAAATAACACTGTCCTGTGTAACTGTGTATAATATTCCAGTCTATAATAAATAACACTGCCCTGTGTAACTGTGTATAATATTTCAGTTTATAATAAATAACACTGCCCTCTGTAACTGTGTATATTATTCCAGTCAATAACAAATAACACTGTCCTGTGTAACTGTGTATAATATTTCAGTCTATAATAAATAACACTGCCCTGTGTTACTGTGTATAATATTTCAGTCTACAATACATAACACTGTCTTGTGTAACTGTGTAATATTTCAATCTACAATAAATAACACTATCCCATGATACAGTGTATATTTCAGTCTCTATTAAATAACCCACTGTGCTGTATAACTGTGTATAATATTTCAATCTACAATACATAACACTGTGTGTGTAACTGTTTGTAATATTTCAATCTATAATAAATAACACCGTCCTGTGGAACTATGTAGAATATATCAGCCTATAATAAATAACACTGCCCTGTGTAACTGTGTAGAATATTCCAGTCTATAATACATAACACTGTGCTGGAAAACTGTGTATAATATTTCAGTCTACAATACATAACACTGTTTGTGTAACTGTGTGTAATATTTCAATGTATAATAAATAACACTGTCCTGTTTAACTGTATATACTATTTCAGTCTATAATCAATAACACTGTCCTTTTTAACTGTGTATAATAATTCAATCTATAATAAATAACATTGCCCTCTGTAACTGTGCATAATTTTTCAGTCTATAATAAATAACACTGTCCTGTGTAACTGTATATAATATTTCAGTCTATAATGAGTACCACTGCCCTGCATAACTGTGTATAATATTTCAGTCTATAATAAATAACACTGCCCTGTGTAAATATGTATAATATTTCAGTCTATAATAAATAACACTGCCCAGTGTAACTGTGTATAATATTTCAGTCTGTAAAAAATAACACTGCCCTGTGTAAATGTGTCGAATATTTCAGTCTATAATAAATAACACTGCCCTATGTAACTGTGTATAATATTTCAGTCTATAATACATAACACTGCCCTGTGTAACTGTGTATAATATTTCAGTCGAGAATAAATAACACTGCCCTGTGTAACCGTGTATAATAATTCAGTCTATAATAAGTAACACTGCCCTGTGTAACTGTGTATAATATTTCAGTCTATAGTAAATAACACTGCCCAGTGGAAATCTGTATAATATTTCAGTCTATAATAAATAACACTGTCCTATGTAACTGTGATTAATATTTCAAGCTATAATAAATAACACTGTCCTGGGTAACTGTGTATAATATTACAGTCCATAATAAATAACACTGTCCTGTGTAACTGTGTATAATATTTCAGTCTATAATAAGTAACACTGCCCTGTGTAACTGTGTATAATATTACAGTCGATAATAAATAACACTGCCCTGTGGAACTGTGTAATATTTCAGTCTATAATACATGGCACTGCCCTGTGTAACTTTGTATAATATTTCAGTCTATAAAAACTAACACGGTTCTTTGTAAATGTGTGTATTATTTCAGTCTAGAATAAATAACACTGCCCTGTGTGACTGTGTATAATACTTCATTCTATAATAAATAACACTGCCCTGTGTAACTGTGTGTAATATTTCAGTCTATAATAAATAACACTGCACTGCGTAACTGTGTATAGTATTCCAGTCAATAACACATACCACTGTCCTGTGTAACTGTGTATAATATTTCAATCTATAATCAATAACACTGCCCTGTGTAACTGTGTATAATATTTCAGTCGAGAATAAATAACACTGCCCTGTGTAACTGTGTATAATATTTCAGTCTATAATAAATGACACTGCCCTGTGTAAGAGTGTATAATATTCCAGTCTATAATAAATAACACAGCCCTGTGTAACTGTGTCTAATATTCCAGTGTATAATAAATAACACTGCCCTGTGTAACTGTGTATAATATTTCAGTCTAAATAAATAACACTGCCCTGTGTAACTGTGTCTAATATTCCAGTGTATAATAAATAACACTGCCCTGTGTAACTGTGTATAATATTCCAGTCTATAATAAACAAAACTGTCCTGTGTAACTGTGTATAATATTTAAGTCTGTAATAAATACCACTGCCCTGTGTGAATGTGTATAATATTTCACTCTATAATAAATAAAACTGCTCTCTGTAACTGTGTATAATATTTCAGTATATAATAAATAACACTGCCCTGTGGAAATCTGTATAATATTTCAGTCTACAATAAGCACCACTGCCCTGAGTAACTGTGTATAATATTCCAGTCTATAATAAATAACACTGCCCTTTGTAACTGTGTGTAATATTTCAATCTATAATAAATAACACTGCCCTGTGTAACTATGTAAAATATTCCAGTCTATAATAAATAACACTGTCCTGTGTAACTGTGTATAATATTTCAGTCTATAATAAATAACACTGCCCTGTTTAACTGTGTAAAATATTGCAGTCTATAATAAATAACACTGTCCGGTTCAACTGTGTATAATATTTCTGTCTATTAAATAACACTGCCCTGTGTAACTGTGTAATATTTCAATCAATAATAAATATCACTATCCCATGATACAATGTATAATATTTCAGTCTCTATTAAATACCACTGTGATGGATAACTGTGTATAATATTTCAGTCTACAATACATAACACTGTTTTGTGTAACTCTGTGTAATATTTCAATCTATAATAAATAACACTGCCCTGAGTAACTGTGTAAAATATGTCAGTATATAATAAATAACACTGCCCTGTGTAACTGTGTATAACATTCCAGTCAATAATAAATACCACTGTCCTGTGAAACTGCGTATAATATTCCAGGCGATAATAAACAACACTGTCCTGTATAACTTTGTATAATATTTCAGTCTACAACACATAATACTGTTTTGTGTAAGTGTGTGTAATATTTCGATCTATAATAAATACCACTGTCCTGTGTAACTGTGTATAATATTCCAGTCTATAATAAATAACACTGCACTATGTAAATGTGTATAATGTTTCAGTCGATAATAAATAACACTGCCCTGCAAAAACTGTGTATAATATTTCAGTCTATAATAAATAACACTGCCCCGTGTAACGGTTTATAATATTGCAGTCTATAATAAATAACACTGCCCTGTGTAACTGTGTATAATATTTCAGTCTATAATAAATAACACTGCCCCGTGTAACGGTTTATAATATTGCAGTCTATAATAAATAACACTGCCCTGTGTAACTGTGTATAATATTTCAGTCTATAATAAATAACACTGTCCTGTGTAACTGTGTATAATGTTTCAGTCTATAATCAATAACACAGTACATTGTAACTGTGTATAATATTTCAGTCTATAATCAATAACACAGTCCTTTGTAACTGTGTATAATATTTCAGTCTATAATAAGTAACACTGCCCTGTGTCACTGTGTATAATATTCCAGTCTATAATAAATAACACTGCCCATGTAACTGTGTATAATATTCCAGTCTATAATAAATAACACTGCCCTGTATAACTGTGTATAATATTTCAGTCTTTAATAAATAACACTGTCATGCGTAACTGTGTATAATATTTCAGTCTATAATAAATAACACTGTCCTGTGTAACTGTGTATAATATTTCAGTCTATAATAAGTAACACTGCCCTGTGTAACTGTGCATAATATTTCAGTCTATAATAAATAACACTGCCCTGTGTAAATCTGTATAATATTTCAGTCTGTAATAAATAACACTGTCATGTGTAACTGTGTATAATATTCCAGTGTGTAATAAGTAACACTGCCCTGCGTAACTGTGTAATATATTACAGTCCATAATAAATAACACTGTCCTGTGTAAGTGTGTATAATATTTCAGTCGATAATAAATAACACTGCCCTGTGTTACTGTGTATAATATTTCAGTCTACAATACATAACACTGTCTCGTGTAACTGTGTAATAATTCAATCTACAATAAATAACACTATCCCATGATACAGTGGATAATATTTCATTCTGTATTAAATAACACTGTGCTGTATAACTGTGTATAATATTTCTGTCTACAATACATAACACTGTTTGTGTAACTGTGTGTAATATTTCAATGTATAATAAATAACACTGCCCTGTGTAACTGTGTATAAAATTCCAGTCTATAATAAATAACACTGTCCTGTGTAACTGTATATACTATTTCAGTCTATAATAAATAACACTGTCCGTTTTAACTGTGTATAATAATTCAATCTATAATAAATAACATTGCCCTCCGGAACTGTGCATAATTTTTCAGTCTATAATAAATAACACTGTCCTGTGTAACTGTATATAATATTTCAGTGTATAATAAGTACCACTGCCCTGCATAACTGTGTATAATGTTTCAGTCCATAATAAATAACACTGCCCTGTGTAAATGTGACGAATATTTCAGTCTATAATAAATAACACTGCCCTGTATAACTGTGTATAATTTTTCAGTCTATAATACATAACACTGCCCAGTGTAACTGTGTATAATATTTCAGTCCATGATAAATAACACTGTCCTGTGTAACTGTGTATAATAATTCACTCGAGAACAAGTAACACTGTCCTGTGTAACTGTGTATAATATTTCAGTCTATAATAAATAACACTGCCCTGTGGAAATCTGTATAATATTTCAGTCTATAATAAATAACACTGTCCTGTGTAACTGTGAATAATATTTCAAGCTATAATAAATAACACTGTCCTGTGTAACTGTGTATAATATTACAGTCCATAATAAATGACACTGTCCTGTGTAAGTGTGTATAATACTTAAGTCTATAATCAATAACACTGCGCTGTGTAACTGAGTACAATATTTCAGTCTATAATAAATAACACTGTCATGTGTAACTGTGTATAATATTCCAGTCGATAATAAAATACACTGACCTGTGTAACTGTTTATAATATTTCAGTGTATAATAAATAACACTGCCCTGTGTAACTGTGTATTATATTTCAGTCTGCAATACATAACACTGTCTTGTGTAACAGCGTAATATTTCAATCGATAATAAATATCACTATCCCATGATACAGTGTATAATATTTCAGTCTGTATTAAATAACACTGTGATGTATAACTGTGTATAATATTTCAGTCTACAATACATAACACTGTTATGTGTAACAGTGTAATATTTCAATCTATACTAAATATCACTACCCCATGATACAGTGTATAATATTTCAGTCTCTATTAAATAACACTGCCCTTTTTAAATATATATAATATTTCAGTCTATTCTAAATAACAATGTCCTGTGTAACTGTGTATAATATTCCAGTGTATAATTAATAACACTGTCCTGTCTAACTGTGTATAATATTCCAGTGTATAATAAATAACACTGTCCTGTGTAACTGTGTATAAAATTTCAGTCTATAATCAATAACACTGCCCTGTGTAACTGTGTATAATTTTTCAGTCTATAAAAAATAACCCTGTCATGTGTAACTGTGTATAATATTTCAGTCTTTAATAAATAACACTGTCCTCTGTAACTGTGTATAATATCCAGTCGATAATAAATTACACTGTCCTGTGTAACTGTGTATAATATTTCAGTGTATAATAAATAACACTGCCCTATGTAATTGTGTATTATATTTCAGTCCATAATAAATAACACTGCCCTGTGTAATTGTTTGTAACATTTCAGTCTCTAATCAATAACACTGCCCTGTGTAACTGTGTATAATATTCCAGTCTATAATAAATAACACAGCCCTGTGTAACTGTGTATAATATTTCAGTCTCTAATAAATAACACTGCCCTGTGTTACTGTGTATAATATTCCAGTCTATAATAAATAACAAAGCCCTGTGTAACTGTGTATAATATTTCAGTCTAAGATAAATCACACAGAGCCCTGTGTAACTGTGTATAATATTTCAGTCTATAATAAATATCACTGCCTTGTGTAACTGTGTATAACTTTCCGGTCTATATAAATAACACTGCTCTGTGTAACTGTGTAAATATTTCAGTCTATAATTAATAACCCTGCCCTGTGTTACTGTGTATAATATTTCAGTCTACAATACATAACACTGTTATGTGTAACAGTGTAATATTTCAATCTATAATAAGTAACACTGTCCCATGATACAGTGTATAATATTTCAGTCTCTATTAAATAACACTGTGCTGTATAACTGTGTATACTATTTCAGTCTACAATACATAACACTGTTTTGTGTAACTGTGTGTAATATTCAATCTATAATAAGTACCACTGCCCCGCGTAACTGTGTATCATATTTCAGTCTATAATAAATAACACTGCCCTGTGTAACTGTGCATAACATTCCAGTCTATAATAAATAACACTGCCCTGTGTAACTGTGTATAATATTTCAGTCTATAATCAATAACACTGCCCTGTGTAACCGCGTATAATATTTCAGTCAATAATAAATAACACTGCCCTGTGTAACTGCGTATAATATTTCAGTCTATAATCAATAACACTGCCCTGTGTAACTGTGTATAATATTTCAGTCTATAATAAATAACGCTGTCCTGTGTAACTGTGTAGAATATTCCAGTCTTTAATAAATAACACTGTCCTGTGTAACTGTGTATAATATTCCAGTCCATAACAAATAACACTGCCCTGTTGTAACTGTGTATAATATTTCAGTCTTTCATAAATAACACTGCCCTGTGTAAATGTGTATAATATTCCAGTCTATAATAAATAACTCTGCCCTGTGTAACTGTGTATTATATTTCAGTCTACAATACATAACAATGTCTTGTGTAACTGTGTAACATTTCAATCTATAATAAATATCACTTTCCCATGATACAGTGCATAATATTTCAGACTCTATTAAATAACACTGTGCTGTATAACTGTGTATACTATTTCAGTCTACAATACATAACACTGTTTTGTGTAACTGTGTGTAATATTTCAATCTATAATAAGTACCACTGCCCTGCGTAACTGTGTATAATATTTCAGTCTCTATTAAATAACACTGCCCTGTTTAAATATTGATAATATTTCAGTCTATAATAAATAACACTGTCCTGTATAACGGTGTGTAATATTCCAGTCTATTATAAATAACACTGTCCTGTGTAACTGTGTATAATATTCCAGTCTATAATAAATAACACTGCCCTGTTGTAACTGTGTACAATATTTCAGTCTTTCATAAATAACACTGCCCTGTGTAACTGTGTAGAATATTCCAGTCTTTAATAAATAACATTGTCCTGTGTAACTGCGTATAATATTCCAGTCTATAATAAATACAACTGCCGGGTTAACTGTGTATTATATTCCAGTCCATAATGAATACCACTGCCCTGTGTAACGGTGTATAATATTTCAGTCGATAATAAATAAGACTGCCCTGTGTAAATGTGTATAATATTCCAGTCTATAATAAATAACACTGCCCTGTGGAACTGTGTATAATATTTCAGTCTATAATAAATAACACTGCCCTGTGTAACTGTGTATAATATTCCAGTCTATAATAAATAACACAGCCCTGTGTAACTTTGCATAATATTTCAGTCAATAATAACTAACACAGCCTTTGTAACAGTGTATAATATTTCAGTCTATAATAAAAATCACTGCCTCGTGTAACTGTGTATAATATTCCAGTCTATAATAAATAACACTGCCCTGTGTAACTGTGTATAATATTTCAGTCTATAAAATTAACACTGCCCTGTGTTACTGTGTATAATATTTCAGTGTACAATACATAACACTGTTATGTGTAACTGTGTAATATTTCAATCTATAATAAATAACACTGTCCCATGATACAGTGTATAATATTTCAGTCTATAGTAAATAACATTGTGATGTATAATTGTTTGTAATATTTCAGACTACAATATATAACACTGTTATGTGTAACAGTGTAATATTTTAATCTATAATAAGTAACACTGTCCCATGATACAGTGTATAATATTTTAGTCTCTATTAAATAACACTGTGCTGTATAACTGTGTATACTATTTCAGTCTACAATACATAACACTGTTTTGTGTAACGGTGTGTAATATTTCAATCTATAATAAGTACCACTGCCCTGCATAACTGTGTATAATATTTCAGTCTATAATAAATAACACTGCCCTGTGTAACTGTGTAAAATATTCCAGTCTATAATAAATAACACTGTCCTGTGTAACTGTGTATAATATTCCAGTCTATAATAAATAACACTATCCTGTGTAACTGTGTGTAATATTCTAGTCTATGATAAATAACACTGTCCTGTGTAACTGTGTATAATATTCCAGTGTATAATAAATAAAACTGTCCTGTGTAACTGTGCATAATATTTCAGTCTATAATCAATAACACTGCCCTGTGTAATTGTGTATAATTTTTCAGTCTATTATCAATAACACTGTCATGTGTAACTGTGTATAATATTTCAGTCTTTAATAAATAATACTGTCCTCTGTAACTGTGTATAATATCCAGTCGATAATAAATTACACTGTCCTGTGTAACTGTGTATAAACTTTCAGTGTATAATAAATAACACTGCCCTATGTAATTGTGTATTATATTTCAGTCCACAAAAATAACACTGCCCTGTGTAACTGTGTAGAATATTCCAGTCTTTATTAAATAACACTGTCCTGTGTAACTGTGTATAATATTCCAGTCTATAATAAATACAACTGCCGGGTTAACTGTGTATTATATTCCAGTCCATAAAGAATAACACTGCCCTGTGTAACTGTGTATAATATTTCAGTCTATAATCAATAACACAGCCCTCTGTAACTGTGTATAATATTTCAGTCTATAATACATAACGCTGTCCCGTGTAACTGTGTATAATATTTCAGTCTATAATCAATAACACTGCCCTGTGTAATTGTGTATAATTTTTCAGTCTATTATCAATAACACTGTCCTCTGTAACTGTGTATAATATCCAGTCGATAATAAATTACACTGTCCTGTGTAACTGTGTATAAACCTTCAGTGTATAATAAATAACACTGCCCTATGTAATTGTGTATTATATTTCAGTCCACAAAAATAACACTGCCCTGTGTAACTGTGTAGAATATTCCAGTCTATAATCAATAACACTGCCCTGTGTAACTGTGTATAATATTTCAGTCTATAATAAATATCACTGTCTTGTGTAACTGTGTATAATATTCCAGTCTTTAATAAATAACACTGCCCTGTGTAACTGTGTATTATATTTCAGTCTACAATACATAACACTGTCTTGTGTAACTGTGTAATATTTCAATCAATAATAAATATCACGATCCTATTTTACAGTGTGTAATATTTCAGACTCTATTAAATAACACTGTGATGTATAACTGTGTATAATATTTCAGTCTATAATAAATAACACTGTCCAGTGTAACTGTGTGTAATATTCCAGTCTATGATAAATAACACTGTCCTGTGTAACTGTGTATAATATTCCAGTCTATAATAAATAACACTGCCCTGTGTAACTGTGTATAATATTCCAGTCTATAATAAATAACACTGCCCTGTGTAACTGTGTAGAATATTCCAGTCTTTAATAAATAACACTGTCCTGTGTGACTGTGTATCATATTCCAGTCTCTAATAAATACAACTGCCGGGTTAACTGTGTATTATGTTCCAGTCCATAATGAATAACACTGCCCTGTGTAACTGTGTATAATATTTCAGTCTATAATAAATATCACTGTCCTGTGTTAATGTGTATAATATTTCAGTCTACAATACATAACGCTGTCTCGTGTAACTGTGTAATATTTCAATCTATAATAAATAACACTATCCCATGATAGTGTATGATATTTCAGTCTGTATTAAATAACATTGTGATGTATAATTGTTTATAATATTTCAGTCTACAATACATAACACTGTTATGTGTAACAGTGTAATATTTCAATCGATAATAATTAACACTGTCCCATGATACAGTGTATAATATTTCAGTCTCTATTAAATAACACTGTTCTGTATAACTGTGTATAATATTTCAGTCTACAATACATAACACTATTTTGTGTAACTGTGCGTAATATTTCAATCTATAACAAATAACACTGCCCTGTGTAACTGTGTACACTATCATACACATGATAGTGTATGATATTTCAGTCTGTATTAAATAACATTGTGATGTATAATTGTTTATAATATTTGAGTCTACAATACATAACACTGTTATGTGTAACAGTGTAATATTTCAATCGATAATAAATAACACTGTCCCATGATACAGTGTATAATATTTCAGTCTCTATTAAATAACACTGTGCTGTATAACTGTGTATACTATTTCAGTCTACAATACATAACACTGTCTTGTGTAACTGTGTGTAATATTTCAATCTATAATAAGTACCACAGCCCTGCGTAACTGTGTATAATATTACAGTCTATAATAAATAACACTGCCCTGTGTAACTGTGTATAATATTCCAGTCTATAATAAATAACACTGCCCTGTGTAACTGTGTATAATATTTCAGTCTATAATCAATAACACTGCCCTGTGTAACTGTGTATAATTTTTCAGTCTATAATCAATAACACTGTCCTGTGTAACTGTGTATAATATTTCAGTCTTTAATAAATAACACTGTCCTGTGTAACTGTGTATAATATCCAGTCGATAATAAATTACACTGTCCTGTGTAACTGTGTATAAAATTTCAGTGTATAATAAATAACACTGCCCTATGTAATTGTGTATTATATTTCAGTCCAAAAAAATAACACTGCCCTGTGCAACTGTGTAGAATATTCCAGACTTTAATAAATAACACTGTCCTGTGTAACTGCGTATAAGATTCCAGTCTATAATAAATACAACTGCCGGGTTAACTGTGTATTATATTCCAGTCCATAATGAATAACACTGCCCTGTGTAACTGTGTATAATATTTCAGTCTGTAATACATAACACTGTCCTGTGTAAGTGTGTATAATATTTCAGTCTATAATCAATAACACTGCCCTGTGTAACTGTGTATCATATTTCAGTCTATACTAAATATCACTGTCCTGTGTAACTGTGCATAATATTCCAGTCGATAATAAATAACACTGCCCTGTGTAACTGTGTATTATATTTCAGTCTACAATACATAACACAGTCTTGTGTAACTGTGTAATATTTCAATCTATAATAAATATCACTATACCATTATACATTGCGTAATATTTCAAACTCTATTAAATGACACTGTGATGTATAACTGTGTATAATATTCCAGTCTATAATAAATAACACTGCCCTGTGTAACTGTGTATAATATTCCAGTCTTTAATAAATAACACTGTCCTGTGTAACTGTGTATAATAATCCAGTCTCTAATAAATACATCTGCCGGGTTAACTGTGTATTATATTCCAGTCCATAAGGAATAACACTGCCCTGTGTTACTGTGTATAATATTTCAGTCTACAATACATAACACTGTCTCGTGTAACTGTGTAATATTTCAATCTATAATAAATAACACTATCCCATGATAGTGTATGATATTTCAGTCTGTATTAAATAACATTGTGATGAATAATTGTTTATAATATTTCAGTCTACAATACATAACACTGTTATGTGTAACAATGTAATATTTCAATCGATAATAAATTACACTGTCCCATGATACAGTGTATAATATTTCAGTCTCTATTAAATAACACTGTCCTGTATAACTGTGTATAATATTTCAGTCTACAATACAGAACACTATTTCGTGTAACTGTGCGTAATATTCCAGTCTATGATAAATAACACATTCCTGTGTAACTGTGTATAAGTTTTCAGTCGATAATCAATAACACTGTCATGTGTAACTGTGTATAATATTTCAGTCTTTAATAAATAATACTGTCCTCTGTAACTGTGTATAATATCCAGTCGATAATAAATTACACTGTCCTGTGTAACTGTGTATAATATTTCAGTGTATAATAAATAACACTGCTCTACGTAATTGTGTATTATATTTCAGTCTATAAAAAATAACACTGCCCTGTGTAACTGTGTAAAATATTCCAGTCTATAATAAATAACACTGTCCTGTGTAACTGTGTATAATATTTCAGTCCATATTAAATAGCACTGCCCTATGTAACTGTGAATAGTATTTCAGTCTATAATAAATAACACTGCCCTGTGTAAATGTGTATAATATTCCAGTCTATAATAAATAACACTACCCTGTGGAACTGTGTATAATATTTCAGTCTATAATAAATAACACTGCCCTGTGGAACTGTGTATAATATTTCAGTCAATAATAACTGACACAGCCCTGTGTAACTGTGTATAATATTTCAGTCTGTAATAAAAATCACTGCCTCATGTAACTGTGTATAATATTCCTGTCTATAATAAATAACACTGCCCTGTGTAACTGTGTATAATATTTCAGTCTATAAAAATAACACTGCCCTGTGTTACTGTGTATAATATTTCAGTCTACAATACATAACACTGTTATGTGTAACTGTGTAATATTTCAATCTATAATAAATAACACTGTCCCATGATACAGTGTATACTATTTCAGTCTATCTTAACTAACATTGTGGTGTATAATTGTTTGAAATATTTCAGACTACAATACATAACACTGTTATGTGTAACAGTGTAATATTTTAATCTATAATAAGTAACACTGTCCCATGATACAGTGTATAATATTTCAGTCTCTATTAAAAAACACTGTGCTGTATAACTGTGAATACTATTTCAGTCTACAATACATAACACTGTTTTGTGTAACTTTGTGTAATATTTCAATCTATAATAAGTACCACTGCCCTGCGTAACTGTGTATAATATTTCATTCAATAATAAATAACACTAACCTGTGTAACTGTGTGTAATATTCCAGTCTATGATAAATAACACTGTCCTGTGTAACTGCGTATAATATTCCAGTCTATAATAAATCACACTGTCCTGTGTTACTGTGTGTAATATTCCAGTCTATGATAAATAACACTGTCCTGTGTAACTGTGTATAATATACCAGTCTATAATACATAACACTGTCCTGTGTAACTGCGCATAATATTTCAGTCTATAATCAATAACACTGCCCTGTGTAATTGTGTATAATTTTTCAGTCTATAATAAATAACACTGTCATGTGTAACTGTGTATAATATTTCAGTCCTTAATAAATAATACTGTCCTCTGTAACTGTGTATAATATCCAGTCGATAATAAATTACACTGTCCTGTGTAACTGTGTATAAAATTTCAGTGTATAATAAATAACACTGCCCTATGTAATTGTGTATTATAATTCAGTCCAAAAAAATAACACTGCCCTGTGTAACTGTCGAATATTCCAGTCTATAATAAATAACACTGTCCTGTGTAACTGTGTATAATATTCCAGTCTATAATAAATACAACTACCGGGTTAACTGTGTATTATATTCCAGTCCATAATGAATAACACTGCCCTGTGTAACTGTGTATAATATTTCAGTCTATAATCAATAACACTGCCCTGTGTAACTGTGTATAATATTTCAGTCTATAATCAATAACACTGCCCTGTGTAACTCTGTATCATATTTCAGTCTATAATAAATATCACTGTCCTGTGTAACTGTGCATAATATTCCAGTGTATAATAAATAATACTGCCCTATGTAATTGTGTATTATATTTCAGTCCAAAAAAATAACACTGTCCTGTGTAACTGCGTATAATATTCCAGTCTACAATACATAACACTGTCTTGTGTAACTGTGTAATATTTCAATCCATAATAAATATCACAAACCCATTATACAGTGCGTAATATTTCAGACTCTATTAAATAACACTGTGATGTATAACTGTGTATAATATTTCAGTCTATAATAAATAACACTGTCCAGTGTAACTGTGTGTCATATTCCAGTCTATGATAAATAACACTGTCCTATGTAACTGTGTATAATATTCCAGTGTATAATAAATAACACTGCCCTGTGTAAGTGTGTATAATATTCCAGTCTATAATAAATAACACTGCCCTGTGTAAATGTGTACAATATTCCAGTCTTTAATAAATAACACTGTCCTGTGTAACTGTGTATAATATTCCAGTCGATAATAAATACAACTGCCGGGTTAACTGTGTATTATATTCCAGTCCACAATGAATAACACTGCCCTGTGTAACTGTGTATATTATTTCAGTCTATAATAAATAACACTGCCCTCTGTAACAGTGTATAATATTTCAGTCTATAATAAATAACACAGTCCTGTGTAAGTGTGTATAATATTTCAGTCTATAATAAATAACACTGCCCTGTGTAACTGTGTATAATATTCCAGCCTATAATAAATTACACCGTCCTGTGTAACAGTGTATAATATTTAAGTCTTTAATAAATATCAATATCCTGTGTTACTGTGCATAATATTTCAGTCTATAATAAATAACACTACTCTGTGTAACTGTGTATAATATTTCAGTCTACAACACATAACACTATCTTGTGTAACTGTGTAATATTTAAATCTACAATAAATAACACTGCCCTGTGTAACTGTGTATAATATTTCAGTCTTTAATAAATGACACTGTCCTCTGTAACTGTGTATAATATCCAGTCGATAATAAATTACACTGTCCTGTGTAACTGTGTATAAAATTTCAGTGTATAATAAATAACACTGCCCTATGTAATTGTGTATTACATTTCAGTCGAAAAAAATAACACTGCCCTGTGTAACTGTGTAGAATATTCCAGTCTATAATAAATAACACTGTCCTGTGTAACTGTGTGTAATATTCCAGTCTATAATAAATAACACTGTCCTGTGTAACTGTGTATAATATTTCAGTCTATAATCAATAACACTGCCCTGTGTAACTGTGTATCATATTTCAGTCTATAATAAATATAACTGTCCTGTGTAACTGTGCATAATATTCCAGTCTATAATAAATAATACTGCCCTATGTAATTGTGTATTATATTTCAGTCCAAAAAAATAATACTGTCCTGTGTAACTGCGTATAATATTCCAGTCTATAATAAATACAACTGCCGGGTTAACTGTGTATTATATTCCAGTCCATAATGAATAACACTGCCCTGTGTAACTGTGTATAATATTTCAGTCTATAATCAATAACACTGCCCTCTGTAACTGTGTATAATATTTCAGTCTATAATAAATAACACTGCCCTGTGTAACTGTGTATAATATTTCAGTCTATAATCAGTAACACTGCCCTGTGTAACTGTGTATCATATTTCAGTCTATAATAAATATCACTGTCCTGTGTAACTGTGTATAATATTCCAGTCTATAATCAATAACACTGCCCTGTGTAACTGTGTATTATATTTCAGTCTACAATACATAACACTGTCTTGTGTAACTGTGTAATATTTCAATCTATAATAAATATCACTATACCATTATACAGTGCGTAATATTTCAGACTCTATTAAATAACACTGTGATGTATAACTGTGTATAATATTTCAGTCTATAGTAAATAATACTGTCCTGTGTAACTGTGTATAATATTTCAGTCTATAATAAATAACACTGTCCTGTGTAACTGTGTATAATATTTCAGTCTATAATCAATAACACTGCCCTGTGTAACTGTGTATAATATTTCAGTCTATAATCAATAACACTGCCCTGTGTAACTCTGTATCATATTTCAGTCTATAATAAATATCACTGTCCTGTGTAACTGTGCATAATATTCCAGTCTATAATAAATAATACTGCCCTATGTAATTGTGTATTATATTTCAGTCCAAAAAAATAACACTGTCCTGTGTAACTGCGTATAATATTCCAGTCTATACTAAATACAACTGCCGGGTTAACTGTGTATTATATTCCAGTCCATAATGAATAACACTGCCCTGTGTAACTGTGTATAATATTTCAGTCTATAATTAATAACCCTGCCCTGTGTTACTGTGTATAATATTTCAGTCTACAATACATAACACTGTTATGTGTAACAGTGTAATATTTCAATCGATAATAAATAACACTGTCCCATTATACAGTGTATAATATTTCAGTCTCTATTCAATAACACTGTGCTGTATAACTGTGTATAGTATTTTAGTCCACAATACATAACACTATTTTGTGTAACTGTGCGTAATATTTCAATCTATAAGAAATACTACTGCTCTGTGTAACTGTGTAAAATATTCCAGTCTATAATAAATAACACTGTCCTGTGTAACTGTGTAAAATATTCCAGTCTATAATGAATAACACTATCCTGTGTAACTGTGCATAATATTCCATTCTATAATAAATAACACTGCCCTGTGTAACTGTTTATAAAATTTCAGTGTATAATAAATAACACTGCCCTGTGTAACTGTGTATTATATTTCAGTCTACAATACATAACAATGTCTTGTGTAACTGTAATATTTCAATCTATCATAAATATCACGAACCCATGATACAGTGCGTAATATTTCAGACACTATTAAATAACACTGTGATGTATAACTGTCTATAATATTTCAGTCCACAATACATAACACTGTTATGTGTAACAGTGTAATATTTCAATCTATAATAAATAACACTGTCCCATGATACAGTGTATAATATTTCAGTCTCTATTAATTAACACTGCCCTGTTTAAATATGTATAATATTTTAGTCTATAATAAATAACACTGTCCTGTGTAACTGTGTGTAATATTCCAGTCTATGATAAATAACACTGTCCTGTGAAACTGTGCATAATATTCCAGTCTATAATAAATAACACTGTCCTGTGTAACGGCGTATAATATTCCAGTCTATAATCAATAACACTGCCCTGTGTAACTGTGTATAATTTTTCAGTCTATAATAAATAACACTGTCCTGTGTAACTGTGTATAATATTTCAGTCTTTAATAAATAATACTGTCCTCTGTAACTGTGCATAATATCTAGTCGATAATAAATTACACTGTCCTGTGTAACTGTGTATAATATTTCACTGTATAATAAATAACACTGCCCTATGTAATAGTGTATTATATTTCAGTCCATAATAAATAACACTGCCCTGTGTAACTTTGTATAACGTTTCAGTCTATAATCAATAACACTGCCCTGTGTAACTGTGTATAATATTTCAGTCTATAAAAAATAACACTGCCGTGTGTAACTGTGTAAAATATTTCAGTCTATAATCAATAACACTGCCCAGTGTAACTGTGTATAATATTTCAGTCTATAATCGATAACACTGCCCTGTGTAACTGTATATCATATTTCAGTCTACAATAGATATCACTGTCCTGTGTAACTGTGTATAATATTTCAGTCTATAATAAATAACACTACCCTGTGTAACTGTGTATAATATTTCAGTCTACAATACATAACACTGTCTTGTGTAACTGTGTAATATTTCAATCTATAATAAATAACACTGTCATGTGTAACTGTGTGTAATAGTTCAGTCTTTAATAAATAACACTGTCCTCTGTAACTGTGTATAATATCCAGTCGATAATAAATTACACCGTCCTGTGTAACTGTGTATAATATTTCAGTGTATAATAAATAACACTGCCCTGTGTAACTTTGTATAATTTTTCAGTCTATAATCAATAACACTGCCCTGTGTAACTGTGTATAACGTTTCAGTCTATAATCAATAACACTGCCCAGTGTAACTGTGTATAATATTTCAGTCTATAATCGATAACACTGCCCTGTGTAACTGTATATCATATTTCAGTCTACAATAGATATCACTGTCCTGTGTAACTGTATATCATATTTCAGTCTATAATAGATAACACTGCCCTGTGTAACTGTGTATTATATTTCAGTCTACAATACATAACACTGTCTTGTGTAACTGTGTAATATTTCAATCTATAATAAATAACACTGTCATGTGTAACTGTGTATAATATTTCAGTCTTTAATAAATAATACTGTCCTCTGTAACTGTGTATAATATCCAGTCGATAATAAATTACACCGTCCTGTGTAACTTTGTATAATTTTTCAGTCTATAATCAATAACACTGCCCTGTGTAACTGTGTATAACGTTTCAGTCTATAATCAATAACACTGCCCTGTGTAACTGTGTATAATATTTCAGTCTATAAAAAATAACACTGCCCTGTGTAACTGTGTAAAATATTCCAGTATTATAATAAAGAACACTGTCCTGTGTAACTGTGTATAATATTTCAGTCCATATTAAATAGCACTGCCTTGTGTAACTGTGTATAATATTCCAGTCTCTAATAAATACAACTTCCGTGTTAACTGTGTATTATATTCCAGTCCATAATGAATAACACTGCCCTGTGTTACTGTGTATAATATTTCAGTCTACAATACATAACACTGTCTCGTGTAACTGTGTAATATTTCAATCTATAATAAATAACACTATCCCATGATAGTGTATGATATTTCAGTCTGTATTAAATAACATTGTGATGTATAATTGTTTATAATATTTCAGTCTACAATACATATGTGTAACAGTGTAATATTTCAATCGATAATAAATAACACTGTCCCATGATACAGTGTGTAATATTTCAGTCTCTATTAAAAAGCACTGTGATGTATAACTGTGTTTAATATTTCAGTCTACAATACATAACACTGTTTTGTGTAACTGTGCGTAATATTTCAATCTATAACAAATAACACTGCCCTGTGTAACTGTGTAAAATATTCCAGTCTATAATAAATAACACTGTCCTGTGTAACTGTGCATAATATTCCAGTCTATAATAAATAACACTGTCCTGTGTAACTGTTTATAATATTTCAGTGTATAATAAATAACACTGCCCTGTGTAACTGTGTATTATATTTCAGTCTACAATACATAACAATGTATTGTGTAACTGTAATATTTCAATCTATAATAAATATCACTATTCCATAATACAGTGCGTAATATTTCAGACTCTATTAAATAACACTGTGATGTATAACTGTGTATAATATTTCAGTCTACAATACATAACACTGTTATGTGTAACAGTGCAATATCTCAATCTATAATAAATAACACTGTCCCATGATACAGTGTATAATATGTCAGTCTCTATTAAATAACACTGCCCTGTTTAAATATGTATAATATTTCAGTCTATAATAAATAACACTGCCCTGTGTTACTGTGTATAATATTTCAGTCTACAATGCATAACACTGTTATGTGGAACAGTGCAATATTTCAATCTATAATAAATAACACTGTCCCATGATACAGTGTATAATATTTCATTCTCTATTAAACAACACTGCCCTGTTTAAATATGTATAATATTCCTGTCTATAATCAATAACACTGCCCTGTGGAACTGTGTATAATATTTCAGTCTATAATAAATAACACTGCCCTGTGTAACTGTGCATAATATTTCAGTCAATAATAACTGACACAGCCCTGTGTAACTGTGTATAATATTTCAGTCTATAATAAAAATCACTGCCTTGTGTAACTGTGTATAATATTCCAGTCTATAATAAATAACACTGCCCTGTTTAAATATGTACAATATTTCAGTCTATAATAAATAACACTGCCCTGTGTAACTGTGTATAATATTTCAGTCTATAAAAATAACAATGCCCTGTGTTACTGTGTATAATATTTCAGTGTACAATACATAACACTGTTATGTGTAACAGTGCAATATTTCAATCTATAATAAATAACACTGTCCCATGATACAGTGTATAATATTTCAGTCTCTATTAAATAACACTGCCCTGTTTAAATATGTATAATATTTCACTCTATAATAAATAACACTGCCCTGTGTAACTGTGTATAATATTTCAGTCTATAAAAATAACACTGCCCTGTGTTACTGTGTATAATATTTCAGTGTACAATACATAACACTGTTCTGTGTAACAGTGCAATACTTCAATCTATAATAAATAACTCTGTCCCATGATACAGTGTATAATATTTCAGTATTTAATAAATAATACAGTCCTCTGTGACTGTGTAATATTTCAATCTATAATAAATAACACTGTCATGTGTAACTGTGTATAATATTTCAGTCTTTAATAAATAATACTGTCCTCTGTAACTGTGTATAATATCCAGTCGATAATAAATTACACCGTCCTGTGTAACTGTGTATAATATTTCAGTGTATAATAAATAACACTGCCCTGTGTAACTTTGTATAATTTTTCAGACTATAATCAATAACACTGCCCTGTGTAACTGTGTATAACGTTTCAGTCTGTAATCAATAACACTGCCCAGTGTAACTTTGTATAATATTCCAGTCTATAATAAGTAACACTGCCCTGTGTAACTGTGTAAAATATTCCAGTCTATAATAAATAACACTGTCCTGTGTAACTGCGTATAATATTCCAGTCTATAATAAATACAACTGCCGGGTTAACTGTGTATTATATTCCAGTCCATAATGAATAACACTGCCCTGTGTAACTGTGTGTAATATTTCAGTCTATAATAAATAACACTGCCCTGTGTAACTGTGTATAATATTTCAGTCTATAATCAGTAACACTGCCCTGTGTAACTGTATATCATATTTCAGTCTATAATAGATAACACTGCCCTGTGTAACTGTGTATTATATTTCAGTCTACAATACATAACACTGTCTTGTGTAACTGTGTAATATTTCAATCTATAATAAATAACACTGTCATGTGTAACTGTGTATAATATTTCAGTCTTTAATAAATAATACTGTCCTCTGTAACTGTGTATAATATCCAGTCGATAATAAATTACACCGTCCTGTGTAACTTTGTATAATTTTTCAGTCTATAATCAATAACACTGCCCTGTGTAACTGTGTATAACGTTTCAGTCTATAATCAATAACACTGCCCAGTGTAACTGTGTATAATATTTCAGTCTATAAAAAATAACACTGCCCTGTGTAACTGTGTAAAATATTCCAGTATTATAATAAAGAACACTGTCCTGTGTAACTGTGTATAAAATTTCAGTCCATATTAAATAGCACTGCCTTGTGTAACTGTGTATAATATTTCAGTCTATAATCAATAACACTGCCCTGTGTAACTGCGTATCATATTTCAGACTATAATAAATATCACTGTCCTGTGTAACTGTGTATAATATTTCAGTCTATGATAAATAACACTGTCCTGTGTAACTGTGTATAATATTCCAGTCTATAATAAATAACACTGCCCTGTGTAACTGTGTATAATATTTCAGTCTTTAATAAATAACACTGTCCTGTGTAACTGTGTATAATATTCCAGTCTATAATAAATACAACTGCCGGGTTAACTGTGTATTATATTCCAGTCCATAATGAATAACACTGCCCTGTGTAACTGTGTATAATATTTCAGTCTATAACCAATAACACTGCCCTGTGTAACTGTGCGTAATATTCCAGTCTATAATAAATAACACTGCCCTGTGTAACTGTGTATAACATTTCAGTCTATAATCAATAACACTGCCCTGTGTAAGTGTGTATAATATTTCAGTCTATAATACATAACACTGTCCTGTGTAACTGTGCATAATATTCCAGTCTATAATAAATAACACTGTCCTGTGCAAATGTGTATAATATTTCAGTCTATAATAAATAACACTGCCCTGTGTAACCATTTAAAATATTTCAGTCTATAATAGATAACACTACCCTGTGTAACTGTGTATAATATTTCAGTCTACAATAAATAACACTGTCTTGTGTAACTGTGTAACATTTCAATCTATAATAAATAACACTGACCCATGATACAGTGTATAATATTTCAGTCTCTATTAAATAACTTTCCCTGTTTAAATCTATATAATATTTCAGTCTATAATAAACAACACTGTCCTGTGTAACTGTGTATAATATTCCAGTCTATGATAAATAACACTGTCCTGTGTAACTGTGTATAATATTTCAGTCTATAATCAATAACACTGCCCTGTGTAACTGTGTATAATATTTCAGTCTATAATAAATAACACTGCCCTGTATAACTGTGTAAAATATTCCAGTCTATAATAAATAACACTGTCCTGTGTAACTGTGTATAATATTTCAGTCAATTTTAAATAACACTGCCCTGTGTTACTGTGTGTAATATTTCAGTCTACAATTCATAACACTATCTTGTGTAACTGTGTAATATTTCAATCTACAATAAATAACACTGTCCTATGTAACTGTGTATAATATTTCAGCCTATAATCAATAACACTGCCCTGTGTAACTGTGTATAATATTTCAGTCTACAATACATAGCACTGTCTCGTGTAACTGTGTAATATTTCAATGTATAATAAATAACACTATCCCATGATAGTGTATAATATTTCAGTCTGTATTAAATAACATTGTGATGTATAATTGTTTTTAATATTTCAGTCTACAATACATAACACTGTTATGTGTAACAGTGTAATATTTCAATCGATAATAAATAACACTGTCCCATGATACAGTGTATAATATTTCAGTCTCTATTAAATAACACTGTGCTGTATAACTGTGTATAACATATCAGTCTACAATACATAACACTGTTGTGTGTAACTGTGTATAATATATCAGTCTACAATACATAACACTGTCCTGTGTAACTGTGTGTAATATACCAGTCTATGATAAATAACACTGTCCTGTGTAACTGTGTATAATATTCCAGTCAATAATAAATAACACTGTCCTATGTAACTGTGTGTAATATTTCTGTCTATAATCAATACACTGCCCTGTGTAACTGTGTATAATTTTTCAATCTATAATAAATAACACTGCCCTGTGTAACTGTGCGTAATATTCCAGTCTATAATAAATAACACTGTCCTGTGTAACTGTGTATAATATTCCTGTCTATAATCAAAAACACTTCCGGGTTAATTGTGTATTATATTCCATTCCATAATGAATAACACTGCCCTGTGTAACTGTGTATAATATTTCAGTGTATAATCAATAACGCTGCCCTGTGTAACTGTGTATAATATTTCAGTATATAATAAATAACACTGCCCTGTGTAACTGTGTAAAATGTTCCAGTCTAAAATAAATAACACTATCCTGTGTAACTGTGTATAATATTTCAGACAATATGAAATAACACTGCCCTGTGTTACTGTGTATAATATTTCAGTCTACAATACATAACACTATCTTGTGTAACTGTGTAATATTTCAATCTACGATAAATAACACAGCCCTGTGTAACTGTGTACAGTATTCCAGTCAATAATAAATAACACTGTCCTGTGTAACTGTGCATAATATTTCAGTCTATAATAAATAACACTGTCCAGTGTAACTGTGTATAATATTTCAGTCTATAATAAATAACACTGTCCTGTGTAAGTGTGTATAATATTTCAGTCTATAATCAATAACACTGCCCTGTGTAACTGTGTATAATATTTCCGTCTATAATAAATAACACTGTCCTGTGTAACTGTGTATAATATTTCAGTCTATAATCAATAACACTGTCCTGTGTAAGTGTGTATAATATTTCAGTCTATAATCAATAACACTGCCCTGTGTAACTGTGTATAATATTTCCGTCTATAATAAATAACACTGTCCTGTGTAACTGTGTATAATATTTCAGTCTATAATAAATAACACTACCCTGTGTAACTGTGTATAATATTTCAGTCTACAATACATAACACTGTCTTGTGTAACACTGTAATATTTCAGTCTATAATAAATAACACTGTCCCATGATACAGTGTATAATATTTCAGTCTCTATTGAATAACACTGCCCTGTTTAAATCTATATAATATTTCAGTCTATAATAAACAACACTGCCCTGTGTAACTGTGTACAGTATTCCAGTCAATAATAAATAACACTGTCCTGTGTAACTGTGCATAATATTTCAGTCTATAATAAATAACACTGCCCTTTGTAACTGTGTATAATATTTCAGTCTATAATAAATAACACTACCCTGTGTAACTATGTATAATATTTCAGTCTACAATACATAACACTGTCTTGTGTAACTGTGTAATATTTCAATCTATAATAAATAACACTATCCCATGATAGTGTGTATAATATTTCAGTCTCTATTAAATAACACTGCCCTGTTTAAATCTATATAATATTTCAGTCTATAATAAACAACACTGACCTGTGTAACTGTGTATAATATTCCTGTCAATAATAAATAACACTGTCCTGTGTAACTGTGTATAATATTTCAGTCTATAATCAATAACACTGCCCTGTGTAACTGTGTATAATATTTCAGTCTATAATAAATAACGCTGTCCTGTGTAACTGTGCGTAATATTCCAGTCTTTCATAAATAACACTGCCCTGTGTAACTGTGTGGAATATTTCAGTCTATAATAAATAACACTGCCCTCTGTAACTGTGTATAATATTTCAGTCTATAATAAATAACGCTGCCCTGTGTAACTGTGTATAATATTTCAGTATATAATAAATAACACTGCCCTGTGTAACTGGGTAAAATATTCCAGTCTATAATAAATAACACTGCCCTGTGTAACTGTGTATAATATTTCAGTCTATAATAAATAACACTGTCCTGTGTAAGTGTGTATAATAGTTCAGTCTATAATCAATAACACTGCCCTGTGTAACTGTGTATAATATTTCAGTCTATAATAAATAACACTGCCCTGTGTAATTGTGCGTAATATTCCAGTCTACAATAAATAACACTGTCCTGTGCAACTGTGTATAATATTTCAGTCTATAATAAATAACACTGCCCTGTGTAACTGTGTATAATATTTCAGTCTATAATAAATAACACTACCCTGTGTAACTGTGTATAATATTTCAGTCTATAATAAATAACACTACCCGGTGTAACTGTGTATAATATTTCAGTCTACAATACATAACACTTTCTTGTGTAACTGTGTAATATTTCAGTCTATAATAAATAACACTATCCCATGATACAGTGTATAATATTTCAGTCTCTATTAAATAACACTGCCCTGTTTAAATCTATATAATATTTCAGTCTATAATAAACAACACTGCCCTGTGTAACTGTGTATACTATTCCAGTCAATAATAAATAAAACTGTCCTGTGTAACTGTGCATAATATTTCAGTCAATAATAAATAACACTGCCCTGTGTAACTGTGTAAAATATTCCAGTCTATAATAAATAACACTGCCCTGTGTAACTGTGTATAATATTCCAGTCTATAATAAATAACACTGCCCTGTGTAACTATGTATAACATTTCAGACAATATTAAATAACACTGCCCTGTGTTACTGTGTATAATATTTCAGTCTACAATACATAACACTATCTTGTGTAACTTTGTAATATTTCAATCTACAATAAATAACACTGTCCTGTGTAACTGTGTATAATATTTCAATCTATAATAAATACCACTGCCCTGTGTAACTGTGTATAACATTCCAGTCTATAATAAATAACACTGTCCTGTGTAACTGTGTATAATATTTCAGTCTATAATAGATAACACTGCCCTGTGTAACTGTGTATAATATTTCAGTGTATAATAAATAACACTGCCCTGTATAACTGTGTATAATATTTCAGTCTATAATAAATAACATTGTCCTGTGTAACTGTGTATAATATTTCAGTCTATAATAAATAACACTGCCCTGTGTAACTATGTATAATATTTCAGTCTATAATAAATAACACTGCCCTGTGTAACTGTGTATAACATTCAGGTCTATAATCAATAACACTGCCCTGTGTAACTGTGCATAATATTTCAGTCTATAATAAATAACACTGTCCTGTGTAACTGTGTATAATATTTCAGACTTTAATACATAACTCTGCCCTGTATAACTGTGTATAATATTTCAGTCTTTCATCAATAACACTGCCCTGTGTAACTGTGTATAATATTTCAGTCTATAATAAATAACACTGCCCTGTTTAACTGTTTGTAATATTCCAGTCTATAATAAACAACACTGCCATGTGTAACTGTGTATAATATCTCAGTGTATAATAAATAACACTGCCCTGTGTAACTGTGTATAATACTCCATTCTACAATAAATAACACTGCCCTGTGTGACTGTGTATAATATTTCGGTGTATAATAAATAGCACTGTCCTGTATAACTGTGTATAATATTTCAGTCTTTCATCAATAACACTGTCCTGTATAACTGTGTATAATATTTCTGTCTATAATAAATAACACTGCCCTGTGTAACTGTTTGTAATATTCCAGTCTATAATAAACAACACTGCCATGTGTAACTGTGTATAATATTTCAGTCTGTGATAAATAACACTGCCCTGTGTAACTATGTATAATATTTCAGTCTGTGATAAATAACACTGCCCTGTGTAACTGTGTATAACATTCCATCTATAATCAATAACACTGCCCTGTGTAACTGTATATAATATTTCAGTGTATAATAAATAGCACTGTCCTGTATAACTGTGTATAATATTTCAGACTTTAATACATAACTCTGCCCTGTATAACTGTGTATAATATTTCAGTCTATAATCAATAACACTGGCCTGTGTAACTGTGTATAATGTTTCAGTCTATAATCAATAAGACTGCCCTGTGTAACTGTGTATAATATTTCAGTCTATAATAAATAACACTGTCCTGTGTAACTGTGTATAATACTCCAGTCTATAATAAATAACACTGCCCTGTGTAACTGTGTATAATATTTCAGTCTATAATAAATAACACTGCCCTGTGTAACTGTCTATCATATTTCAGTCTATAATAAATAATACTGCCCTGTGTAACTGTGTATAATACTCCAGTCTATAATAAATAACACTGCCCTGTGTAACTGTGTATAATATTTCAGTCTATAATAAATAACACTGCCCTGTGTAACTGTGAATCATATTTCAGTCTATAATAAATAATACTGCCCTGTGTAACAGTGTATAATATTTCAGTGTATAATAAATAACACTTTCCTGTTTAACTGTGTCTAATATTTCAAACTAGAATAAATAACACATGCCCTGTGTAACTGTATATAATATTTCAGTCTATAATAAATAACACTGTCCTGTGTAAGTGTGTATAATAGTTCAGTCTATAATCAATAACACTGCCCTGTGTAACTGTGTATAATATTTCAGTCAATAATAAATAACACTGCCCTGTGTAACTGTGCATAATATTCCAGTCTATAATAAATAACACTGCCCTGTGTAACTGTGTATAATATTTCAGTCTATAATAAATAACACTACCCTGTTTAACTGTGTATAATATTTCAGTCTACAATACATAACACTGTCTTGTGTAACACTGTAATATTTCAGTCTATAATAAATAACACTGTCCCATGATACAGTGTATAATATTTCAGTCTCTATTAAATAACACTGCCCTGTTAAAATCTATATAATATTTCAGTCAATAATAAATAACACTGTCCTGTGTAACTGTGTATAATATTTCAGTCTATAATCAATAACACTACCCTGTGTAACTGTGTATAATATTTCAGTCTATAATAAATACAACTGCCCTGTGTAACTGTGCGTAATATTTCAGTCTATAATAAATAACACTGTCCTGTGCAACTGTGTATAATATTTCAGTCTATAATAAATAATACTGCCCTGTTTAACTGTGTATAATATTTCAGTCTACAATACATAACACTGTCTTGTGTAACTGTGTAATATTTCAATCTATAATAAATAACACTGTCCCATGATAGTGTGTATAATATTTCAGTCTCTATTAAATAACACTGCCCTGTTTAAATCTATATAATATTTCAGTCTATAATAAACAACACTGACCTGTGTAACTGTGTAAAATATTCCAGTCTATAATAAATAACACTGTCCTGTGTAACTGTGTATAATATTTCAGTCTAGAATAAATAACGCTGCCCTGTGTAATTGCGTATAATATTTCAGTATATAATAAATAACACTGCCCTGTGTAACTGTGTATAATATTTCAGTGTATAATAAATAACACTGCCCTGTGTAACTGTGTATAATATTTCAGTCTATAATAAATAACACTGCCCTGTGTAACTGTGTGGAATATTTCAGTCTGTAATAAATAACACTGCCCTATGTAACTGTGTATAATATTCCAATCTTTCATAAATAACAATGCCCTGTATAACTGTGTATAATATTTCAGTCTATAATAAATAACAATGCCCGGTGCATCCAGGCTTTATGAACTCAATGGATATTATGTAACACCCTTCTGTGTTTTAAAGTTCTGAAAACCACTCTGATTGGACTTGAAATGTAAATTGTGTTCCTGTTGCCACGATTGCTGCCAGTGTGTTGGGTTTGTTCTCAATTTTATGTTTGTTTGGGACATTTCTTTCCTCCTTTCTGCTGATGAAACATGCAAGTGCCCCCTGCAATTGGTTAATTTTAGAAAGACATAAGACCCTTCCAACTGTGCCAGTCGAGTTTTCGAACCTTGGAACTGGCCTGAAGCTGTCTTTGTGACAACAAAATTAATTAGATCCATTTAGCTGGTACATCATTGACTAATCCTCTCAACAAATTTATATGAACCACTGAGTTTCACGATCACTGTTCAACTTGCGAAGGCAACAATACCTAGACTTCCAACGTTCTACTTTCTGAAAGTATACTTCTCTATTTTCGCTGATAAAGTGGGGGCACGGTGACTCAGTGGTTAGCCCAACAGCTGCCCCAGAGTGCCAGGGACCAGGGTTTGATTCCAAATGAGGGTGGCTGTCGGTGTGCAGTTTGCTCAATCTCCCCATGGTACCCCACAAATGCTCCCGTTTCCTCCCATTGTCCAAAGATGTCCAGGTTTCGGTGGACTAGCCATGGAAAATTGTCCCATAGTGCCCAGGGATGTGTAGGTCAGGGTGGATTGGCCATGGGAAATTGTCCCATAGTGTCCAGGGATGTGCAGGTTAGGGTGGATTGGCCATGGGAAATTGTCCCATAGTGCCCAGGGATGTGCAGGTTAGGGTGGATTGGTCATGGGAAATTGTCCCACAGTGCCCAGGGATGTACAGGTTAGGGTGGATTGGCCATGGGAAATTGTCCCATAGTGCCCAGGGATGTACAGGTTAGGGTGGATTGGCCATGGGAAATTGTCCCATAGTGCCCAGGGATGTACAGGTTAGGGTGGATTGGCCATGGGAAATTGTCCCATAGTGCCCAGGGATGTGCAGGTTAGGGTGGATTGGCCGTGGGAAATTGTCCCATAGTGCCCAGGGATGTGCAGGTTAGGGTGGATTGGCCGTGGGAAATTGTCCCATAGTGTCCAGGGATGTGCAGGTTAGGGTGGGTTGGCCATGGGAAATTGTCCCATAGTGCCCAGGGATGTGCAGGTTAGGGTGGATTGGCCATGGGAAATTGTCCCATAGTGCCCAGGGATGTGCAGGTTAGGGTGGATTGGCCATGGGAAATTGTCCCATAGTGCCCAGGGATGTGCAGGTTAGGGTGGATTGGCCATGGGAAATTGTCCCATAGTGCCATGGGATGTGCAGGTTAGGGTGGATTGGCCATTGGAAATTGTCCCATAGTGCCCAGGGATGTGCAGGTTAGGGTGGATTGGCCATGGGAAATTGTCCCATAGTGGCCAGGGATGTGCCGGTTAGGATGGCTTGGCCATTGGATATTGTCCCATAATGCCCAGGAATGTGCAGGTTAGGGTGGATTGGCCATGTGAAATTGTCCCATAGTGCCCAGGGAGGTGCAGGTTAGGGTGGATTGGCCATGGGAAATTGTCCCATAGTGCCCAGGGAGGTGCAGGTTAGGGTGGGTTAGCCATGGGAAATTGTCCCATAGTGTCCAGGGATGTGCAGGTTAGGGTCGATTGGCCATGGGAAATTGTCCCATAGTGTCCAGGGATGTGCAGGTTAGGGTGGATTGGCCATGGGAAATTGTCCCATAGTGCCCAGGGATGTGCAGGTTAGGGTGGATTGGCCATGGGAAATTGCCCCATAGTGCCCAGGGATGTGCAGGTTAGGGTGGATTGGCCATTGGAAATTGTCCCATAGTGCCCAGGGATGTGCAGGTTAGGGTGGATTGGCCATGGGAAATTGTCCCATAGTGGCCAGGGATGTGCCGGTTAGGATGGCTTGGCCATTGGATATTGTCCCATAATGCCCAGGAATGTGCAGGTTAGGGTGGATTGGCCATGGGAAATTGTCCCATAGTGCCCAGGGAGGTGCAGGTTAGGGTGGGTTAGCCATGGGAAATTGTCCCATAGTGTCCAGGGATGTGCAGGTTAGGGTGGATTGGCCATGGGAAATTGTCCCATAGTGTCCAGGGATGTGCAGGTTAGGGTGGATTGGCTGTGGGAAATTGTCCCATAGTGTCCAGGGATGTACAGGTTAGGGTGGATTGGCCATTGGAAATTGACCCATAGTGCCCAGGGATGTGCAGGTTAGGGTGGAATGGCCATGGGAAATTGTCCTATAGTGCCCAGGGATGTGCAGGTTAGGGTGGGTTGGCCATGGGGAATGCCGGGTTCCAGGGTAGGTGGGTGGGTCTGGGTGGGATGATCTTCGGAGGGGTGGTCTGGACCCGCTGGACCAAATACCCTCCCCCCCCCCACACCCCGGTACTGTCGGGAATGTATGAAACATCCAGCAGTTCCTGCGTGGCCTTGTCGAAACCATGACACAGAACGCAACGTTGAGGATTCAACCTTTTTGTCAAAAGAACTTGTCCATAAATTAATTTTAATGGACCTCTCAAACTCACAACCATAAATCAGTTCAGAAAGGGCAAATTGATTTGATTCATTTGGAGAATGTCCAGTTGCAAGTGGTTAGCAATCTAACCGTGTTCCCCAAGGAGGTTCATTGGGTTGGTTCCGGAATTGAAGGGATTGCCTTATGAGGAGAGGTTGAGTCGACTGGGATTGCATTCATTGGAATTTAGAAGAATGAGGGGGGATGTTATAGAAACATTTAAAATGAGGAATGGAATAGATACGCTGGACGCAGGGAGGTCGTTTCCACTGGAGGATGAAACTAGAACAAGGGGGCATCACCTCAAAATAAGCATGTTTAGGACTGAACTAAGGAGGAATGTCTTCACCCAAAGGGTTGGGAAGCTTTGGAATTCCTGTCCAGTGAAGATGTTGAGGTTTCCTCATTAAAGCTAAGGTAGATAATGTCGTTGAACAGTCAAGGGGTTAAGGGTTACCGTGAACGGGCGGGTAAGTGGAGCTTACCCATCCAGATGCCCTTTAAATGGTGTAATCGCACCAGTTTCCAACACGACCTCTGGCAGCTGAGGCCCCAAAATGACCAGCCATGATCTTATACTGAACCGCAGAGCAGGCTCGAGGGGCCGAACGGCCTACTCCTGCTCCTAGTCCTTGCCTTCTTTTGTTACAATGGAAACACAGCAGCTTTCAATTTTCACCTCCAACCTCAGCCGTTTCCTTTCTGACTTGAGAAGAACCCTTTGAGCCGTACCCATTCCTTCCCCTACCTTCCATTCACTTTTCCATTTTCCTTCCAACTTACGGGCGGGGTGATGGGAAAAAAAAGGTTTAGTTTATTATAATGACCAGCCTGCCTATTGCTGAGCTTTTGGTCCTCAACGTGGGTTCGTATCGCGGATGACTTTAAAGTCTTCCAAAAGAATGATCTCTTTAAGAGCTTTGTACATCTGTTTCCAATTTCTAACGCTTGCATCTTCCTGCGGAAATTCAGTGTAGGTTTGCACTGGCTATTTCCTTAAGTCCCGAGACCCTGTCTGGATACCTCAGGCGCTAACTTATCTGCAGCCAATATGATTCTTTTTACAGTGGTGTTGCACCTGGAGACCTCCTTTATCAGCGAAACATAGATTTCCTGTGCTTTACCTGTCAAACCTACTCTCCATGGGCAATGTCCACATTTTCCATTGGCCAATTCACTTGTCTTTCCATTTTCTCAAAGAACATAGAGAATGCCTCTACATCGTTTCCCTCAAATGTTGGTAGGGCCTGTACAAATTTAAACATTTCCTACCTAGATTATGACTCGGATTCTCCCCATTGGAGAGAACATCTGACATCACCTATTTTAACCCTCAACATTTTAAACCTATGCTTATGTCTGCTTGTTTTGTCTTTGTGATTCTAATGCAAATTTTTTAGATTAGGTTTGATTAGATACCCTACAGTGTGGAAACAGGGCCCCAACAAGCCCCACACCGACCCTCCGAAGAGTAACCCACTCCCCCCCCACCTCTGACTAATGCACCTAACAACGATGGGACAATTGAGCATGGCCAATTCGCCTGACCTGCACATCTTTGGAATGTGGGAGGAAACAGGAGCAAACCCACACAGACACGGGGAGAGAATGTGCAAACTCCACACAGACAGTCGCCCCCGAGGGTGGAATCGAACCCGGGTCCCTGGCGCTGTGGGGCAGCAGTGCTAACCACTGAGCCACAAAATCTCCTCAGCTTTGTTTCATCAACTCTCTCTTCCCTTTGGAATTCCATTTCCCCTTTCTTTTTAAACCCAATTCAATCTTCGCTAATTCTGATAGATCGGTGGTTGCGAAGGCATTTAGAACGCTTGCCTTCGGTGCTCAGCCCTTTGAGTAAAGGGGTTGGGAACGTCATGTTGAGGTCGTACAGGATGTTGGTGAGGCCTCTCCTGGAGTACTGTGTCCAGTTCTGGTCTCCCCCTGTTACAGGAAGGATATTATTAAGCTGGAGAGGGTTCAGAAGAGATTTACCAGGGTGTTGCTGGGAATGGAGGGTTTGAGGTATAAGGAGCGGCCGGAAAGGCTGGGACTTTTTTCACTGGAGCATTAGAGGTTGAGGGGTGACTCTATAGAGATTTACGAAATCGAGGGGCACAGGTAAAGTCAATGGCAGATTTTTTTTTTCCCCTAGGATGGGGGAATTTCAAGACTAGGGGGTATATTTTTAAGGTGAGAGAAGCAAGATTTTAAAAAAAGACATGGGGGCAATTTTTGTAAACAGAGAGTGGTTTGTGTGGAAAATGACCTTCGTAAGGATGTGGGTACAGTTGCAATATTTTAAAGACATTTGGATAAGTTCAGAATAAGAAATATTTGGAGGGAGATGGGTCAAGCGCAGGCAGGTGGGACTAGTTTCATTAGTGATTATGGTCAGCACGGATTGGCTGGGCCGAAGGGTCTGTTTCCATGCTGTATGACTCTATGACTTTTATTACCTAGAGGACATGGCTCCTCTTGTGTTCCTACCAAACTCAAATGGTTATGTCTGCCTTTACAAGGGATTCCCCCACCCCCACCCCCGCCCATTCACAATACACTTGCCAATTTAACCATCCCTGGCCTTTGTAGCCTCACTTTAGACAGTTAAAGGGCAAGTCTGCCAACTGCAGGAAGCTCTTGGAAACTTCCAATGCCATCTCTTGTGTGCAGTAAAGAACCCAGTGTTGCCTTTACTTATATCACTTACTCATCCCACACCAAAATCCTTGGTGTCCCTGTTTCAAAATAATCCCAGCCAAGAGCCCACAACCTGTTGTTTTGACCCATTGGGGAAAGGGCGCTGAGTTTCAAATCCCATTACTCCCACGGTCACTGCAAGAATGAATAATTATTCAAAGTGGACACAGTCCCTTACTTCATGGTCTGATGGGGTCAAGTAAACAGAAAACACTGACCAGGTTCCTGTCCTTACCAAAACCACCTGTTTATTAGAAATAAATTAGCTCTAGCCACAGATAAACAAGCTATGAATGATCAACGTTTAATTCCTAATTGAAACTTTAACCCCCTTTTGAACACAGAGGCAGACAGATAAAAGAAACATTGTGTTATGTGCAAGAAAACAAAACTAAGGGCACAGAACTCGAAGGGTTGATGAGATAATCTTTTTTGCTTCCCTCCATTGTGCAATCTCCCTCTCCAGATTCTTTTACTACCTGCACAGGAGGCACTGGGTGACTAGGACACAAATCACAAAGTCTTTCAGTGACAGATTAAAGGTTCCCTGCATCTGATGGGAGAAAATAACCAGCTGTCCCAGGTTTCAGGAACTTTTATTACAGTGATAGAGACATGGAACCATCGTGTTGTAAATATGCAAGATGGTCCTCTGTCCAGGAGCCAGAGAGCTGTCATCACACTGATGTCTTCTAGAATCTACATCTGCACAAACCAATCAGCAACTTGCTGCTGGCTGAATCGCACTCTGTGCGCACACACACACACACACACACCCCCTGGTGGTGAGATATCTTATCTCTCGTCCCCCACTGCTTGACAAAGCAGCAGTGTAAACACAACTCAAAATGAGCTCCAGTAATTTGTGTTCAAAAGGGCAGCAGTCCCTTCCCTATTCGTTGGTTTGTTCGCAGCCCTTTTGCCATTTTAGGTCACAATCAAATGATTTGGATGTGAACATAGGAGAGATGGGTCAGTAAGTTTGCAGATGACACCAAAATTGGTGGTAGAGTGGTCAGAGAAGAAGGTTACCTCAGATAACAATGTGAGCTTGATCAGATGGGCCAATGGACTGAGGAATGGCAGATGGAGTTTAATTTAGATAAATGTGAGGTGCTGCATTTTTGGAAAGACAAATCAGAGCAGGACTTATACACGTAATGGTAAGGTCCTGGGGAGTGTTGCTGAACAAGGAGACCTTGGGGTGCAGGTGGCCAGGATAGTAAAGGAGTTGTGTAGTATGCTTTCCTTTATTGGTCAGTGCATTCAGTGTTGGAGTTGGAAGGTCATGTTGCGGCTGTACAGGACATTTGTTAGGCCACTGTTGGAATACTGCGTGCAATTCTGCTCTCCCTATAGGAAGGATATTGTGAAGAGATTCAGAAAAGATTGACAAGGATGTTGCCAGGGTTGGAGGATTTGAGCTACAGGGAGGGGCTGAACAGGCTGGGGCTGTTTTCCCTGGAGTGTCGGAGGCTGAGGGGTGACCTCGTAGAGGTTTACAAAACCATGAGAGACATGGATAGGGTAAATAGACAAGGTCTTTTGCCTGGGGTGAGGGAGTCCAGAACTAGAGGACATAGATTTAAGGTGAGAGGGGAAAGATATAAAAGAGACCTAAGGGGCAACATTTTCACGCAGAGGGTGGTGTGTGTATGGAATGAGCTGCCAGAGGAGATGGTGGAGGCTGGTACAATTATAACATTTAAGAGGCATCTGGATGGGGTCAATAAGAAGGGTTTGGAGGGATATGGGCCAAGTGCTGGCAAATGGGATGAGATTTATATAGGATATCTGGTCGGCATGGGCGAGTTGGACCAAAGGGTCTGTTTCCGTGCTGTAACGTCTCTGTGACTGTGTGAATCTGTGCAGCAAAATATAAGAAGCAGCCTTTGCAATTCCACAAACTTAAAAATGCAGGAAACAGAAACAGAAAGTGCTGGAGATACTCAGGAAGGCTGGCAGCAGCTGTGGACAGAAAAACACAGCGTTGTTGTTTTGACCCTTCACCGGTCTGATGAAAGAGATTAAAACCTCATTTTTAAATGTGTTTCAGCATCAGGTAAGTTTACTATACATACAAAACAACACTGTAAAATTACACTCATTCATTCTAACCCATCCCTTATGCTTCTACATCACTTTTCTTCATGTATCTTTACACCCTTCCAGCTCATTCAGATTCTGATAATACATCAGCTATTACATTATCTTTCTCACAGTGTGAACAATTTCCACATTAAGTGGTTGAATTAATAAGCTCCATCAGAACACTCTCACATTTTGAGTCTAAATTTCTCGGGAAAGCTAACAGGTTACAGTCATTCTATATCAGTGTTTCTTTGCAACTGTGAATGACATAAACTTCAAAGTATTGAAGAATAATCCCAAGAGTCTCCTTTTGTACTGTTGTGTGCTCCTGACCTTGTTCAAATCCCTTTGAAGAGTACCCCTCTGGCTTCTCTACGCCCAGTAAGACTGCACCAACCATCCCCATCAATTGCTGTTGTAGAAGGTTTTGTAAGGTTTTTGGGTAGGATGGGGGCACTGTTCAGACCAGACCACCTCTACCAGATTTCTCATAAACACATTGATGTATGCAGCACAGAATGAGGCTATTGGGCCCGACATATTCACACTAGTCCACAAAGATCAGCCAACGCAAGGGTGGTTCAGTGGCTCTGTGGTTAGCAAGGCTGTCTCACAGTTCGGGTTCGATTCCAGCCTCAGGTGACTCGAGTTTACACATTCTCCCCGCATCTGCATGGGTTTACTCCCACAGTCCACACTGATGGAGGTTAGGATGGATTGGCCATGGGAAATTGTCCCATAGTGTCCAGGGATGTGCAGGTTAGGGTGGATTGACCATGGGGAATTGTCCCATAGTGCCCTGGGATGTACAGGTTAGGGTGGATTGGCCATGGGGAATTGTCCCATAGTGCCCAGGGATGTGCAGGTTAGGGTGGGTTAGCCATGGGAAATTGTCCCATAGTGCCCAGGGATGTGCAGGTTAGGATGGATTGGCCATGGGAAATTGTCCCATACTGTCCCGGGATCTGCAGGTTAGGGTGGATTGGCCGTGGGAAATTGTCCCATAGTGCTCAGGGATGTGCAGGTTAGGGTGGGTTGGCCATGAGAAATTGTCCCATAGTGCCCAGGGATGTGCAGGTTAGGATGGATTGGCCATGGAAAATTGTCCCATAGTGTCCCGGGATCTGCAGGCCGTGGGAAATTGTCCCATAGTGCTCAGGGATGTGCAGGTTAGGGTGGGTTGGCCATGGGAAATTGTCCCATAGTGCTCAGGGATGTGCAGGTTAGGGTGGATTGGCCATGGGAAAGTGTCCCATAGTGTCCAGGGATGTGCAGGTTAGGGTGGATTGGCCATGGGAAATTGTCCCATAGTGCCCAGGGATGTGCAGGTTAGGATGGATTGGCCATGGGAAATTGTCCCATAGTGTCCCGGGATCTGCAGGTTAGGGTGGATTGGCCGTGGGAAATTGTCCCATAGTGCTCAGGGATGTGCAGGTTAGGGTGGGTTGGCCATGGGAAATTGTCCCATAGTGCCCAGGGATGTGCAGGTTAGGATGAATTGGCCATGGAAAATTGTCCCATAGTGTCCCGGGATCTGCAGGCCGTGGGAAATTGTCCCATAGTGCTCAGGGATGTGCAGGTTAGGGTGGGTTGGCCATGGGAAATTGTCCCATAGTGCTCAGGGATGTGCAGGTTAGGGTGGATTGGCCATGGGGAATTGTCCCATAGTGTCCAGGGATGTGCAGGTTAGGGTGGATTGGCCATGGGAAATTGTCCCATAGTGTCCAGGGATGTGCAGGTTAGGGTGGATTGGCCATGGGGAATTGTCCCATAGTGTCCAGGGATGTGCAGGTTAGGGTGGATTGGCCGTGGGAAATTGTCCCATAGTGCCCAGGGATGTGCAGGTTAGGGTGGGTTGGCCATGGGAAATTGTCCCATAGTGCTCAGGGATGTGCAGGTTAGGGTGGATTGGCCGTGGGAAATTGTCCCATAGTGCCCAGGGATGTGCAGGTTAGGGTGGGTTGGCCATGGGGAATGCAGGGTGAAAGGGTAGGTGGATGTGGGGGTGAATGCTCTTTGGAGGGCTGGTAGGGGCTGAATGGGCTGATCGGCCTGCTTCCATGCTGTAGGGATTCCAAGACACTTAATCCTTAGTTTCCATACGGCTGTAGAGAGATGCAGCAACGCAAGGGAACATCCTGTTTGAGAGTTTCTTACTCAACTGTGAGGTCCAGGCACATACCACCCTCTGGGGGGGAGAAATGAAATCAAACAAACTCTCTGTTTGGTCTTCTCTTTAACCTTAACTCAATGCCCCTGGTTAATGACACTTCCTCATGGGATACAATATATATCTATCCACCCTGTCCACGCCCTCGTCACCTCATGACCTTGATCAGGTTCCCTCTACTGTTCCAAGGACCTCAACCCTCTCTGTTAATTTCTTTGAATACTTCAGAGTCCCTCAGTCTGATCTCTATATGTGCAGAGTTCTTTATCATTGTGAAACCTGACACTTGAGGGATTATGGGTGTCACTGAGGATAGTGCCCCCACGTCTGGAGCTCTACACACACAGATGATTTCAATGGCCCCCCCCAACAAACCAGACCTTTTCTCTTGTTATTTCCCTGCTCTTCATACACTGTAGAGATTCGATATACACTGATCTATTAGGGGTACCACTTTTGCACCGGACACAGGACCCAAAAGAAAAATGCCTACGTTCCCAGAAATCTCATAACTTCCCGTTTAGTTTTAGGAAGGTGAATAGAGTCAGACAGTCATAAAGATGTACAGCATACAGAAACAGACCCTTCGGCCCATCCAGTCCGTGCCGAGCACAATCCCAAACTAAACTGGTCCCACCTGCCTGCTCCCGGCCCACATCCCTCCAAACCCTTTCCTGCTCACGTCTTTACCCAAATGCCTTTTAAATGTTGGAACTGTCCCCACACCCACCCCTTCCTCAGGAAGTTCATTCCACACACAAACCACACTCTGTGTAAAAAAATTGCCTATCATTTTCATTCAGATCTTTCTTCTCCCACCTTAACAATATGCCCCCTAGTCTTGAATTGCCCCCACTCTAGGGAAAAAAATACCTGCCATTCACCTTATTATACCCCTCATGATTCTATAATGTCACCTCCTACACTCCAGTGAAGAAAGTCCCAGCCTATCCAGCCTCTCCTTCTAACCCAAACCCTCCAGTCCTGGCAACATCCTGGTAAATCTCTTCTGAACCCCCTCCAGTTTAATAATATCCTTCCTTTAACAGGGCAACTAGAACTGGACACAGTAATCCAGAAGAGGCCTCACCAACATCCTGTACAACCCCAGCATGACGTCCCAGTTCCTGTACTCAAAGGTCTGAGCAATGAAGGTAAGTGTGCCAAACACCTTCTGAACCCCACTGTGATGCAAACTTCACAGAACTACATACCTGAACTCCTGGGTCTCTCTGTTCTACAACACCCCCCCGCCACCCCCCCCCCCCCCCCCACCAGGGCCCTCCCATTAACTGTGTAAGTCCTGCCCTAGTCTGTTTTACCAAAATGCAACTCCTCGCTTCTATCCAAAATTGATCCTAAAACCGAATAGCGCTGCAAAAGTTAGCAGTGCTGTGACAGGCACCAGCTTGGTTTGTGTTGAGTTGCCTCACATCCCTGGCACATGTCTCAGATCTGCTCCACGCCTTCTGAAATCTCGGCCAAGTGAGGAACTGATTTATTGGTGCTTGAATTTCCATTGAAAATAATCGCATGGCTAAATGTGTGCAGCACCCAATCACCCAAGGTGCAAAGGCTCTTGGTCTTTCAGTTACAACTTTCTAATTTTCTATTTCAACCTGTCGTCCCAAATACATGGTCCCTGACATTACTACCTTCCCTGATTACATGCTGTACCTGCAGACTAACCATCTGTGATTCATACATTAGGACACCCAGATCCCTCTGCATCTCAGAGCTCTGCGATCTGTTGCCATTGAATAATCTGCTTTTTTATTCTTCCTATCAAATTTACCAATTAGGTAATATATCTGACACACCTTCGTCCACTCAGCTTAACTCTTCCATACTTTTTGTAGACTTCTTAGGTCCTCTTCCCAAACTACTTTCCTACCCAGCTTTGATCATCAGCAAATTTAGTGAGTGTACCTTCTTCACCCTCTTCTGAGTCACTTTTATTAATTGCGAATGGTTAAGCCATCCCTGTATCACACCAGTGTCTCCTCTTACCGAGCTGGCTCAGTGCCTGGAGTTTGATAAAACACTGAGTGGGCCAAACGGATTCGGGATGGCAGCTGGAGATACATGGAGACCATGTTATCGAAGGGTTAGGTTGATGTGGTGGTCTGAGGAGCATCTTGAAGGAGGGAGGTGAGATTTAAGGAGACAGTTCCTGAAGCACAGGGCACAGGGTTCCTGCTTCTGGTCACTGCCCACTGACCCCTATATTAGAGAGAGATGGGGGGAGTCAGCCAGGGTTCCTGCTCCTGGTCACTGTCCACTGACCCCTATATTAGAGAGAGAGAGGAGGGAAATCAGCCAGGGTTCCTGTTCCTGGTCACTGCCCACTGACCCCTATATTGGAGAGAGATGGGGGGAATCAGCCAGGGTTCCTGCTCCTGGTCACTGCTCACTGACCCCTATATTAGAGAGAGTGGGGGAAATCAGCCAGGGTTCCTGCTCCTGGTCACTGCCCACTGACCCCTATATTAGAGAGAGATGGGGGGAATCAGCCAGGGTTCCTGCTCCTGGTCACTGCCCACTGACCCCTATATTAGAGAGAGAGGCGGGGGGGGGATATCAGCCAGGATTCCTGCTCCTGGTCACTGCCCACTGACCCCTATATTAGAGAGAGGGGGGGGGGGGATATCAGCCAGGGTTCCTGCTCCTGGTCACTGCCCACTTGTGCCCATGGATCAGAGAAACAGAGGCCACGCAAGTAACAAACTGAACCAAAGCCAAGGCTCCAAATCCTACACGGTCCAACTTTCAGATAAGCAGCCATTGATAAGCAAATGCCATAAACCTGCTGGGAAGCATACAGAACCTTTCCCCAGCAAAGCTGCAGCTATTAATCACACCGGGAAATGGAAAAACAAAGGAACAGCCAGCTTCCAATAGTCCGCACGCAAACCATGCACTGGTTAACTGCTGGCGTTCCAGAGGTGTGCGGTGCAGGAGCACTGCTCCATTTGTTATACACATTGGGAGTTCCTGCGCTCAACCCCAGTCTCCATGTCATATAATGTCACGGGAGGACACCACAGCTCAGAGGTTAGAACTATCTGGGAAGAGGGATCAGGAGCAGGAACCCTGGCTGATTCCATCCCCCCCTCTCTAATATAGGGGTCAGTGGGCAGTGACCAGGAGCAGGAGCCCTGGCTGATTCCACCCCCCCCTCTCTAATATAGGGGTCAGTGGGCAGTGACCAGGAGCAGGAACCCTGGCTGATTCCCCCCTCTCTCTCTCTAATATAGGGGTCAGTGGGCAGTGACCAGGAACAGAAACCCTGGCTGATTGCCCTCCCCCTCTCTCTCTCTCTAACCCAACAATGATGTTACTTGAGGGTTAAACACTGGTCCAGAGCATCCATCTGGTTCACTAACATTCTTAAGGAAGGAAACTGCTATCCCTGAGCTGTTTGTGGCCTACACATGACTCAGACCCACAGCCATAGGGTGGACCCTTAATGGGCCCCAGCAACTGCGAGGAAAATAGCTGACTTGATCCTCTCCCAGGCAATGAGCTTCACAACTCCCAGTAACACACCCCATTTCCAGATGATCCACTCCCTTGCTCCCTATTGTAACATCCCAGGGCCCACATGAGGTCATTACTCAGAACATGAGGTCATCACTCAGAACATGAGGTCATCACTCAGAAAGTCATTGATCAGAAACCCCCAGCACTCATCACATTAACCCAACGGCTCCAAGAACAGGCCAGAGGCTGGGTATCATACTGCGAGTAACTCGTAGAGTCATAGAGTCACAGAGATGTACAGCACGGAAACAGACCCTTCGGTCCAACCCGTCCATGCTGACCCAGATATCCCAACCCAATCTAGTCCCACCTGCCAGTACCCGGCCCATATCCCTCCAAACCCTTCCTATTCATATACACATCCAGATGCCTCTTAAATGTTGCAATTGTACCAGCCTCCACCACTTCCTCTGGCAGCTCATTCCATACACGTACCACCCTCTGGGTGAAAAAGTTGCCCCTTAGGTCTCTTTTATCCCCTCTCACCCTAACCCTATGCCCTCTGGTTCTGGACTCCCCGACCCCAGGAAAAAGACTTTGTCTATTTATCCTATCCATGCCCCTCATAATTTTATAAACCTGTATAAGGTCACCCCTCAGCCTCCGACGCTCCAGGGAAAACAGCCCCAGCCCGTTCAGCCTCTCCCTGTAGCTCAGATCCTCCAACCCTGGCGACATCCTTGTAAATATTTTCTGAACCCTTTCACGTTTCACAACATCTTTCCGATAGGAAGGAGACCAGAATTGCACGGAATACTCCAACAGTGGCCCTCACCAATGTCCTGTCCAGCCGCAACATGACCTCCCAACTCCTGTACTCAATACTCTGACCACCTGACCTCCTGACTCCCCAAGGCCTGTCCACCATCTACAAGGCACAAGTCAGGAGTGTGATGGAACACTTGCCCTGGATGGGGGCAGCTCCAACAACACTCAAGAAGCTCAACACCATCCAGGATAAATTGATTGGCACAATTATCCACTCCCCATCACCAACGCTCAGTAACAGCAGTGTGTATCATCTACAAGATGCACTGCAGAAATTAATCAAGGCTCCTTAGGCAACACCTTCCAAACCCACCACCACTTCCATCTAGAAGGACGAGGGGCAGCAGATACATGGGAACACCATCCCTTGCAAGTTCCCCTCCAAGCCACTCACCACCTTGACTTGGAAATGTATCACCGTTCCTCCAGTCTCTCTGGGCCACAATCCTGGCGTTCCCTCCCTAAAGGACCTTGTGGGTGTCTCTACACCACACGACAGGCTGCAGCTCCTTCCCCCTGCCTCCAGCACAACTTGAGATAGCCAATAAATGCCAGCAACACCAAAATCCTGCAAACGAATAGAAAATGAAACTCAATCACTAATTTGGGAGAAGCATCATCACTGACAAGTGCATGAGAAAGAACGTACAATGGAATTCAGGAGAAAAAGTACCATCCAGAAAATCAGATCCAGAACAAATAGATTATGAGACAGTCTAATCCCTTATGGAACTCATAAATAAGATGCAAATGATGGAGAGTTTAATGAAGTCACTCTGACAATATATGATCGAGGGACTTTAACTCAAAATGCAAAGAATAATTGACCCTTCATCTTTATTCAGCAAATGGGAGAAAGCTGCATTTTACAATGTAGTGTAGTCATTTCAATACCGAAATATTCCAAATGATGTCGTCTGTTTGTTACTTTATACAGTGATCCTTCTCTCAGTGATTTGTCCAGAACCACAGGGTGAATTATAATGACTTGTCGGCATCGCCATCCCCATTTGCTGACAATCACCACGATGGTTTGCAATAAACTAAACCAAACAATTAAATTAAAAGCAGTGAGAATGAGAACTCGCATCCCACCGGGAATGGTTTTTCCAGGATTGCCCCGCACTGTCCAGGAACTGACGCCCCTTTGAGGATCCCAGGCCTCTCTTCCGAGATTTTAATGAATTAGTGATCAGAAATGATGCTGGCGTTACAGGCTCAGCAGCTATGAGTCTGAAAGTGTGGCGCTGGAAAAGCACAGCAGGTCAGGCAGCATCCGAGGAGCAGGAGCATCGACGTTTTGGCTCAACGAATTCTGCACGTGTTGCGACATTGAAGGTTTCATCCACTGGCCCCCGTGATTACTTTGAATGATGAAGGGCTTATGCCTGAAACATTGAGCGTCCTGCTCCTCGGATGCTGCCTGACCTGCTGTGCTTTTTCAGCACCTCCCCCCCCCCACACTTTTCGACTTGGACTCCCCAGGATCTGCACTCCTCACTGTCTCTGAGCAGCTCAGAGGGAAGGAAACAGGAATTAACAATCCCACTGAGAAATGACATCAGGAAAGCTGGTGTCGGAAATGGAACTCTCACACTGGTACAGATGTCAATGACTTTCAACCCTATGACAGTGTAGAGGGGGCTTTCCTCTGGATCTAACCCCGTGCTGTCCCTGTCCCTGGGAGTGTTTGATGGGGGGACAGTGTAGAGGGAGCTTTACTCTGGATCTAACCCGGTGCTGTCCCTGTCCCTGGGAGTATTTGATGGGGGACAGTGTAGAGGGAGCTTTACTCTGTATCTAACCCCATGCTGTCCCTGTCCTGGGAGGGTTTGATGGGGGGACAGTGTAAAGGGAGCTTTACTCTGTATCTAACCCTGTGCTGTCCCTGTCCCTGGGGGTGTGTGATGGGGGACAGTGTAGAGGGAGCTTTACTCTGTATCTAATCCTGTGCTGTCCCTGTCCCTGGGAGTGTTTGATGGGGACAGTGTTGAGTGAGCTTTACTCTGTATCTAATCCTGTGCTGTCCCTGTCCCTGGGAGTGTTTGATGGGGGACAGTGTAGAGGGAGCTTTACTCTGTATCTAACCCCATGCTGTCCCTGTCCTGGGAGGGTTTGATGGGGGGACAGTGTAGAGGGAGCTTTACTCTGGATCTAACCCGGTGCTGTCCCTGTCCCTGGGAGTATTTGATGGGGGACAGTGTAGAGAGAGCTTTACTCTGTATCTAACCCCATGCTGTCCCTGTCCCTGGGAGTGTTTGATGGGGGGACAGTGTAGAAAGAGCTTTACTCTGTATCTAACCCCATGCTGTCTCTGTTCTGGGAATGTTTGATGGGGGACAGTGTAGAGGGAGCTTTACTCTGTATCTAACCCCATGCTGTCCCTGTCCTGGGAGGGTTTGATGGGGGGACAGTGTAAAGGGAGCTTTACTCTGTATCTAACCCTGTGCTGTCCCTGTCCCTGGGGGTGTGTGATGGGGGACAGTGTAGAGGGAGCTTTACTCTGTATCTAATCCTGTGCTGTCCCTGTCCCTGGGAGTGTTTGATGGGGACAGTGTTGAGTGAGCTTTACTCTGTATCTAATCCTGTGCTGTCCCTGTCCCTGGGAGTGTTTGATGGGGACAGTGTTGAGTGAGCTTTACTCTGTATCTAACCCCGTGCTGTCCCTGTCCTGGGAGTGTTTGATGGGGGTGAGGACAGTGTAGAGGGAGCTTTACTCTGTATCTAACCCCGTGCTGTACCTGTCCCTGGGAGTGTTTGATGGGGGGACAGTGTAGAGAGAGCTTTACTCTGTATCTAACCCTGTGCTGTCCCCGTTCCGGGGAGTGTTTGATGGGGGAACAGTGTAGAGGGAGCTTTACTCTTTATCTAACCCTGTGCTGTCCCTGACCCTGGGAGTGTTTGATGGGGGGACAGTGTAGAGGGAGCTTTACTCTGTATCTAACCCTGTGCTGTCCCCGTTCCGGGGAGTGTTTGATGGGGGAACAGTCTAGAGGAAGCTTTACTCTTTATCTAACCCTGTGCTGTCCCTGACCCTGGGAGTGTTTGATGGGGGACAGTGTAGAGGAAGCGTCACTCTCTGTATCTAATCCCGTGCTGTCCCTGTCCCTGGGGGGTGTTTGATGGGGGGACAGTGTAGAGGAAGCTTTACTCTGTATCTAACCCCGTGCTGTCCCTGTCCTGGAGTGTTTGATGGGGACAGTGTAGAGGGAGCTTTAATCCATATCTAACCCCGTGCTGTCTCTGTCCAGGGCGTGTTTGATGGGGGACAGTGTAGAGGGAGCTTTACTCTGTATCTAACCCCGTGCTGTCCCTGTCCCTGGGAGTGTTTGATGGGGGACAGTGTAGAGGGAGCTTTACTCTGTATCTAACCCCGTGCTGTCCCTGTCCCTGGGAGTGTTTGATGGGGGACAGTGTTGAGTGAGCTTTACTCTGTATCTAACCCCGTGCTGTCCCTGTCCCTGGGAGTGTTTGATGGGGACAGTGTTGAGTGAGCTTTACCCTGTATCTAACCCTGTGCTGTCCCTGTCCTGGGGAGTGTTTGATGGGGGACAGTGTAGAGAGAGCTTTACTCTGTATCTAACCCCGTGCTGTCCCTGTCCCTGGGAGTGTTTGATGGTGAAGCTCGGAGCTAATATTGCCAGTAACAGGACAGATGAGAGGTGCTGGGAGAAGGGGAAGCTGTCTGCTAGGACATGCAGCCGAGAAATTATTACTTGGTCAACGGCCCCAGTTTGTACCGGAACAGAAACGCTGTAACTGTGTTTATACAGTACCCAGGGCAAGGGGACGATCACTCACGCTGACTGCATTTCCCCGACACAGCTGAAGCGTGGGCAGGCTGCATTAATATATTAGCAGAAGTGCTTTTTAATAAAAAAAATTATATTTCTTTTTGTCAGGCTTTCACAATATACAGTCTATAATTTATGGGTCTCCCAACACAGTTAGAATCTGTGGGAAGGTTGCAGAGTTTCACCAGCCATCTGTATCCTCACACCTGGCAGTTTTGTCAAGGGGGCCTTCCCTCACCTCTGCCCCCCCTGTTGTGGGCAGACTCGGTGTTCCATTCATGGGTTAACCTGTCCCTCCCGAGTGATCGGGCCTTTGCCATCTCCCTCCCCTCCCATGATGGCTGAGAAAACGGACATCACTCCAAGCAGGAAGTGAGGACGGCAGATGCTGGGGATCGGAGCTGTGGTGCTGGAAAAGCGCAGCAGGTCAGGCAGCGTCCGAGGAGCAGGAGAACCGACGTTTCTTCTTCCTGAAGAAGGGCTGATGCCCGAAACGGCGATTCTCCTGCTCCTTGGACGCTGCCTGACCTGCTGCGCTTTTCCAGCAACACACTTTCAGCTCATCACTCCAAGCAGCCCGTTATGTTCCAGTTTGGGCCTGGCGCAGTCTGAAAGGCCGGTGGGAGCAGATCAAGATGGAAAGGTCGACCAGACAGATGTCAGAGAAGGGGAAGGGCCGTACCGACTGGGATGGGGGGGGTGGGAGGTTTAACTCTCTGAACGTTTTCCCAAGAACAGTCACCGGGTCAGGGGTCAAGGGCCCCTTTCCGTGCTATCCCGTCGTGTGGGTCACTTGACACTCGGGAATGTTCACTGCCCTCACCCCAACAAGGGGGGGTCTTTGTTCATCTACATTCCTTATTCACTTGGCCTCTCTGTCCTGTCGGATCTGGGATGGGGATCCGTGCAACGGGTGAGGCTGGATTCTCAGATTAAACTTCCCGAGTTCCTGTCACCGGCAGGTCCCAGAAGGCAATTGGGGGGGGGGGGGGGGTGGGGGGGGGCAATGATGGTGTCAGCCGGTTGAAGAGGGTCCGTGTTAATGGCACCCTTATCCCGCTCGCCCCACCACCCCTGGGGGCCCCCCCTAGGAGGAGCGTCATCCTCACGTCCAGGATACTTCCAAAGGGGAGACTGTTACTGCGAGGGGTATCCTGGCCAATACGTCAATGGAGGAGAGGGGGCATCAGGCTCTTCCTCCATGTTGTTCACCTCCAAACCAGTAGGCTGCGATGTTCCTACCGATTCAGTCCACATCACAGACAGTTCAATATTAACTAGAGCTAATCCCTACCATCTCAGCAACTCACCCTGTTTACACAGCAGAGAAAAGGCCCTTTGGCCCATCACCGCTGTCCCAACAAAACCAAATTTACTCCCACACTAGGCCCATTCCCCACCTACACTAGCCCCACATTCCCACCCTAGGACACACTTCCACCTACACTAGTCCCACTTTCCCACACTAGGCCCATTCCCCACCTACACTAGCCCCACATTCCCACAGTAGGCCCACACTCCCACCTACTCTAGCCTGACTTTCCCACACTAGGCCCATTCCCCACCTACACTAGCCCCACATTCCCACCCTAGGACACACTTCCACCTACACTAGTCCCACTTTCCCACACTAGGCCCATTCCCCACCTACACTAGTCCCACATTCCCAGCCTACAACACACTCCCACTTACACTAATCCCACATTCCCACATAGGCCCACACTCCCACCTACTCTCACCCCACTTTCTCACACTAGGCCCACACTCCCACCTACTCTCACCCCACTTTCTCACACTAGGCCCACAATCCCACCTACTCTAGTCCCACTTTCCCACACTAGGCCCACAATCCCACCTACTCTCACCCCACTTTCTCACACTAGGCCCACACTCCCACCTACTCTCACCCCACTTTCTCACACTAGGCCCACAATCCCACCTACTCTAGTCCCACTTTCCCACACTAGGCCCACACTCCCACCTACACTAGTCCCACATTCCCACACTAGGCCCACAATCCCACCTACTCTAGCCCCACTTTCTCACACTAGGCCCACAATCCCACCTACTCTAGCCCCACTTTCTCACACTAGGCCCACAATCCCACCTACTCTAGCCCCACTTTCCCACTCTAGGCCCACAATCCCACCTACACTCGTCCTACTTTCCAACACTAGGCCCACACTCCCACCTACACTCGTCCTACTTTCCAACACTAGGCCCACACTCCCACCTACACTCGTCCTACTTTCCAATACTAGACCCACACTCCCAACTACACTAGTCCCACTTACCCACACTTGGTCTACACTACCATCTACATTAGTCCCACATTTCCACACTAGGCCCATTCCCCACCTACACTAGTCCCACATTCCCACACTAGGCCCACACTCCCACCTACTCTAGCCCCACTTTCCCATCCTAAACCCACACTCTCACCTACACTAGTCCCACATTCCAACACTAGGCCCACACTCCCACCTACACTAGTCCCACATTCCAACACTAGGCCCACACTCCCACCTACACTAGTCCCACATTCCAATACTAGGCCCACACTCCCACCTACACTAGTCCCACATTCCAACACTAGGTCCACACTCCCACCTACACTAGTCCCACATTCCCACATTAGGTCTACACTACCACCTGCACTGGTCCCACTTTCACACATTAGGTCTACACTACCACCTGCACTGGTCCCACTTTCACACATTAGGCCTACACTCACACCTACACTAGTCCCACTTTCCCACATTAGGCCCATTCCCCACCAACATTAGTCCCACTTTGCCACACTGGCCCACACTCCCACCTACACTAGTCCCACATTCCCACACTAGGCCCACACTCCCACCTACTCTAGCCCCACTTTCCCATCCTAAACCCACACTCTTACCTACACTAGTCCCACATTCCAATACTAGGCCCACACTCCCACCGACACTAGTCCCACATTCCCACACTAGGCCCACACTCCCACCTACTCTAGCCCCACTTTCCCATCCTAAACCCACACTCTCACCTACACTAGTCCCACATTCCAACACTAGGCCCACACCCCACCTACACTAGTCCCACATTCCAACACTAGGCCCACACCCCACCTACACTAGTCCCACATTCCCACACTAGGCCCACACTCCCACCTACACTAGTCCCACATTCCCACACTAGGCCCACAATCCCACCTACTCTAGCCCCACTTTCTCACACTAGGCCCACAATCCCACCTACTCTAGCCCCACTTTCTCACACTAGGCCCACAATCCCACCTACTCTAGCCCCACTTTCCCACTCTAGGCCCACACTCCCACCTACACTCGTCCTACTTTCCAACACTAGGCCCACACTCCCACCTACACTCGTCCTACTTTCCAACACTAGGCCCACACTCCCACCTACATTAGTCCCACATTCCAATACTAGACCCACACTCCCAACTACACTAGTCCCACTTACCCACACTTGGTCTACACTACCATCTACATTAGTCCCACATTTCCACACTAGGCCCATTCCCCACCTACACTAGTCCCACATTCCCACACTAGGCCCACACTCCCACCTACTCTAGCCCCACTTTCCCATCCTAAACCCACACTCTCACCTACACTAGTCCCACATTCCAACACTAGGCCCACACTCCCACCTACACTAGTCCCACATTCCAACACTAGGCCCACACTCCCACCTACACTAGTCCCACATTCCAATACTAGGCCCACACTCCCACCTACACTAGTCCCACATTCCAACACTAGGTCCACACTCCCACCTACACTAGTCCCACTTTCACACATTAGGTCTACACTACCACCTGCACTGGTCCCACTTTCACACATTAGGCCTACACTCACACCTACACTAGTCCCACTTTCCCACATTAGGCCCATTCCCCACCAACATTAGTCCCACTTTGCCACACTGGCCCACACTCCCACCGACACTAGTCCCACATTCCCACACTAGGCCCACACTCCCACCTACTCTAGCCCCACTTTCCCATCCTAAACCCACACTCTCACCTACACTAGTCCCACATTCCAACACTAGGCCCACACCCCACCTACACTAGTCCCACATTCCAACACTAGGCCCACACCCCACCTACACTAGTCCCACATTCCCACACTAGGCCCACACTCCCACCTACACTAGTCCCACATTCCCACACTAGGCCCACACTCCCACCTACACTAGTCCCACTTTCCCACACTAGGCCCACACTCCCACCTACACTAGTCCCACTTTCCCACTCTAGGCCCACACTCCCACCTACACTAGTCCCACTTTCCCACACTGGGCCCATTCCCCACCTACACTAGTCCCACATTCCGACATTAGGCCTACACTACCACCTACACTAGTCCCATTATCCCACAGTTGGCCCACACTCCCACCTACACTTGTCCCACTATCCAACGCTAGGCCCACTCTACCAACTACACTAGTCCCACTTTCCCACATTAGGCCCATTCCCACCAACACTAGTCCCACATTCCCACACTAGGCCCACACTCCCACCTACACTAGTCCCACTTGCTCACATTAGGCCCATTCCCCACCAACCCTAGTCCCACTTTGCCACACTAGGCCCACACTCCCACCTACGCTAGTCCCACATTCCCACACTAGGCCCACACTCCCACCAACACAAGAACCACATCCCCACACTAGGCCCATTCCCCACCTACGCTAGTCCCACATTCCCACACTAGGCCCACACTCCCACCAACACAAGAACCACATCCCCACAATAGGCCCATTCCCCACCTACGCTAGTCCCACATTCCAACACTAGGCCCACACTCCCACCAACACAAGAACCACATCCCCACAATAGGCCCACACTCCCACCTACACTAGTCCCACATACCCACACAAGGCCCACACTCCCACCTACACCAGTCCCACATTCCCACACTAGGCCGACACACCCATCTACACTAGTCCCACATTCCCACACTAGGCCGACACACCCATCTACACTAGTCCCACATTCCCATGCTAGGCCCACACTCCCACCTACACTAGTCCCACTTTCCCATCCTAAACCCACACTCTCACCTACACTAGTCCCACATTCCAACACTAGGCCCATTCCCCGCCTACACTAGTCCCACATTCCCACACTAGGCCCAAAATCCGCCCTTCTCTAGTCACACTTTCCCACACTAGTCCCACATTCCCACCCTAAGCCCACACTCCCACCTACACTTGTCCCACTATCCAACACTAGGCCCACACACCCACCTACTCTAGCCCCACTTTCCCACATGAGGCCCACACTCCCACCTACATTAGTCCCACATGCCCACACTAGGCCCACACACCCACCTACTCTAGCCCCACTTTGCCACACTAGGCCCACACTCCCACTGTCACAGTGGGCATTGTCGGAGGGTCAGTGCCGAGGGAGCACTGCACTGTCGGAGGGTCAGTGCTGAGGGAGTACGGCACTGTTGGAGGGTCAGTGCTGAGGGAGCACCGCACTGTCGGAGGGTCAGTGCAGAGGGAGTGCCGCACTGTCGGAGGGTCAGTGCTGAGGGAATGGGCACTGTCGGAGGGCCAGTGCTGAGGGAGTGGGCACTGTCGGAGTGTCAGTGCTGAGGGAGTGGGCACTGTCGGAGGGTCAGCGCTGAGGGAGCGGGCACTGTTGGACGGTCAGTGCTGAGGGAATGGGCCCTGTCGGAGGGTCAGCGCTGAGGGAGTGGGCACTGTCGGAGGGTCAGTGCTGAGGGAGTGGTTACTGTCGGAGGGTCAGTGCTGAGGGAGTGGGCACTGTCGGAGGGTCAGTGCTGAGGGAGTGGGCTCTGTCGGAGGGTCAGTGCTGAGGGAGTGGGCACTGTCGGAGGGTCAGTGCTGAGGGACTGGGCACGGTCGGAGGGTCAGTGCTGAGGGAGCGGGCACTGTCGGAGGGTCAGTGCTGAGGGAGTGGTTACTGTTGGAGGGTCAGTGCTGAGGGAGTGGGCACTGTCGGAGAGTCAGTGCTGAGGGAGTGGGCTCTGTCGGAGGGTCAGTGCTGAGGGAGTGGGCACTGTCGGAGGGTCAGTGCTGAGGGAATTGGCCCTGTCGGAGGGTCAGCGCTGAGGGAGTGGGCACTGTCGGAGGGTCAGTGCTGAGGGAGTGGGCTCTGTCGGAGGGTCAGTGCTGAGGGAGTGGGCACTGTCGGAGGGTCAGTGCTGAGGGAGTGGGCACGGTCGGAGGGTCAGTGCTGAGGGAGTGGGCACGGTCGGAGGGTCAGTGCTGAGGGAGTGGGCTCTGTCGGAGGGTCAGTGCTGAGGGAGTGGGCACTGTCGGAGGGTCAGTGCTGAGGGAGTGGGCACGGTCGGAGGGTCAGTGCTGAGGGAGCGGGCACTGTCGGAGGGTCAGTGCTGAGGGAGTGGTTACTGTTGGAGGGTCAGTGCTGAGGGAGTGGGCACTGTCGGAGGGTCAGTGCTGAGGGAGTGGGCTCTGTCGGAGGGTCAGTGCTGAGGGAGTGGGCACTGTCGGAGGGTCAGTGCTGAGGGAATGGGCCCCGTCGGAGGGTCAGCGCTGAGGGAGTGGGCACTGTCGGAGGGTCAGTGCTGAGGGAGTGGTTACTGTCGGAGGGTCAGTGCTGAGGGAGTGGGCACTGTCGGAGGGTCAGTGCTGAGGGAGTGGGCTCTGTCGGAGGGTCAGTGCTGAGGGAGTGGTCACTGTCGGAGGGTCAGTGCTGAGGGAGTGGGCATGGTCGGAGGGTCAGTGCTGAGGGAGCGGGCACTGTCGGAGGGTCAGTGCTGAGGGAGTGGGCACTGTCGGAGGGTCAGTGCTGAGGGAGTGGGCACTGTCGGAGGGTCAGTGCTGAGGGAGTGGGCACTGTCGGAGGTGGTGCCATTCAGATGAGATGTTAATCTGAGGCATGTCTGTCCACTTTGTGACCATGTTCGAGACAGAGCAGAGCCGTGGACAGCTCACGCTGAACCTCCTGCAGCTGTTGACAGGAAAGAACAGAATCCGTCAGCACTGATCTCCGTTGCTTCGGTGCCAGCCAGCAGCTTTGTCAACATTGACCTGTGAGTGATCTGTATGTTCTGTTTGTTTTGTAAATTAGCCCGCGCCCATTGAGACATGTATTTGGCTGGCATCTGAATATTCCAGGACAAAGAGGGAGGGGGGCCAAGCGCGCTGATTCAGTTTGTGATGGAGGCGGTGGGTGGCTCTCTTCAGCCCATCTTCTGCTGTTCGAGCTGGGCAGGTGGGTGAAGGGTCACTGGCTCCGTGCTCTTGGTCAGTTCGGGACAGAGGAATTCCCAGGCCATTTTATCGGCTCAGTGGCCATACAAGGAAGCTGGTTGCTTTTTATTTTGGTGAAGCTAGCAATTATATTTTTATACTCTGGTATGAAATGAGAGTTTCACACTCAAGGACATTATTTCCTGTCCATTGGTAAACACCCTCGGCTGGCACGGTGGCTCGGTGGTTAGCACTGCTGCATCACAGCGCCAGGGACACAGGTTCGATTCCACCCTCGGGCAACCATCTGTGTGGAGTTTGCACGTTCTCCCCCGTGTCTGTGTGGGTTTCCTCTGGGTGCTCCAGTTTCCTCCCACAGTCCAAAGATGTGCAAGTTAGGGTGGATTGGCCATGGGAAATTGTCCCATAGTGCCCAGGGATGTGCAGGTTAGGGTGGGTTGGCCGTGGGGAATTGTCCCATAGTGCCCAGGGATGTGCAGGTTAGGGTGGATTGGCCATGGGGAATTGTCCCATAGTGCCCAGGGATGTGCAGGTTAGGGTGGGTTGGCCGTGGGGAATTGTCCCATAGTGCCCAGGGATGTGCAGGTTAGGGTGGATTGGTAGGGAAATCCAGAGATAGGACAGGGGTGTGGGTCTGGTGGGCATGCTCTATGGAGGATCGATGGGCTGAATGGCCTGTCCCCAGGAATTCAGTGATTCTAAGTGTCCTGCTTGGCCATTTCCCAGAGAGGTTTATGACCAAACCCATCACTGTGGATCTGGAGAGTCACATGTAGGCCGGACCAGGTGAGGACCACCAAATCCCTTCCCTTAAGGACATTAGAGAAGCAAGTTTCTTTTTAATGGCAAAATGGCTTTTTTATTGCCTTTTCAATTCCAGACTTTCTTGAACTGAGATCTCACTGCATGCCACCGTGAGATTTGAAGCCAGGTTCCCAGAACATTTCCCTCAGGATTACTGGTGTAGTCACATTAACCCATGACACCACCTCCCCCTAGCTTGGGGGCAAGGACAGCCTGGTTCCACCCAGAGCAAGCTGAGAGCTAGTGATTACAGGATGGAGTATACACTGCCAATCCAGTGCAGCGCAATCTCAGAAGAAGTGATTGAGCCAGGTGGTGAAAAGAGACATTGAGAAGCCTGATTTGGAAAATGTTTGAGGAGCATTGGAGGGTAGACCTTCCAAACATAAGAACTGGAATTGCTTTAGGGAGAGTCGGTGTTTGAAAGAGATTTTGCGACACACAGTATTCATTGATATCTGGTTATGTTGCTGAGAAATTTGTCAGGTCTGTCTTGGTTGTATCTGCTATTTTAATGCGTAGTTCACCCATACTTCACACCTACTCGATGTTAATTCTGGAGGTTAGCGTATGAGGTAGATATTGATTTCTTTCACTTGTCTATCCCTTTGCAAGGAACTTACTGCCTACTTTAAACAGAAGTTACACGGCAGACTGTGGGGTCTGGTACTCACGGTTAACTGTTATGCAACTAAAATGTTTAAGGAGATTGACCAGGATGCTGCTGGGTACAGGGCTTTTGCCCTGAAACGTCGATTTCGAAGCTACTTGGATGCTGCCTGAACTGCTGTGCTCTTCCAGCACCACTAATCCAGAATTAGGGAAAAGAAGTCTGGGACCATTTTCACTGCAGCTTAAGAGGATGAGAGGTGGGACCTTATAGAAGTTTATAAAATCATGAGGGGCACGGATAGGGTGAATGGTAGCTGTCTTTTCCCTAGGATGGGGAATCTCGAGACGAAAGGGGCACCCCTTCAAGGTGAGAGGAGACAGATTTTTTAAAAGACATGATGGGTAATTTGTTTTTGACACAGAGTGTGGTTTGTGTGTGGGGTGACCTTCCTGAGGGAGGGGTGGGTGTGGGGGAAGTAACGATGTTTAAAAGACATTTGGATAAGGACATAAACAGACAGGAAAGGGTTTGGAGGGAGGTGGGACTGGTCTAGTTTCGGATTAGTTGGGTCGAAGGGTCTGTTTCCATGCTGGATGACTCTCTGTGGAGTACACATATACTACATGAGATGAATATTTTTACTCAACTTATTTTCCATTAGGAAAGTTGGAGCATTAAGAAGCTCTGTGTCAGATCTGTCCATGTGTCTGGATCGAGAAATAAGTAATTATTTGAAGTCCAGCGCAGTTACTGGATCTGTTCAATGTCACTCCTTGTGGGATGCATTCACATACAAGGGTGAGACGATTATATTACCAGGAGACCAGGGCACAACCAACTTTCCGATTCTTACTGAGAAAACATGCTAGAAACAGAATTCAACGACTGAAGGTGACTGGAATTCACAAGCCTGGGACTGTGTATAATCCCAGTCATGTTCCCTGAGCAGTTACTACACATTGTACTGGACTGAGAGCAACCTGGGACAAATCACTGACCATCACACAGCCATCAGCTACACACAGATGGGACAATTCCATCAGATCATAGAAACAGGAGGAGTCCATTCAACCCTGGAACAGGGCCTGAGGGGATGGTGGGGAGAGTGTAGAGGGAGCTTTACTCTGTATCTAACCCCGCGCTGTCCCTGTCCTGGGAGTGTTTGATGGGGGGACAGTGTAGAGGGAGCTTTACTCTGTATCTAACCCTGTGCTGGCCCTGTCCTGGGAGTGTTTGACGGGGGGACAGTGTAGAGAGAGCTTTACTCTGTATCTAACCCCGTGCTGTCACTGTCCCTGGGATGGGGGGGACAGTGTAGAGGGAGTTTTACTCTGTATCTAACCCCGTGCTGTCCTTGTCCCTGGGACTGTTTAATGGGGGGACAGTGTAGAGGAAGCTTTACTCTGTATCTAACCCTGTGCTATTCCTGTCCTGGGAGTGTTTGATGGGGGGACAGTGTAGAGAGAGCTTTACTCTGTATCTAACCCTGTGCTATTCCTGTCCTGGGAGTGTTTGATGGGGGGACAGTGTAGAGGGAGCTTTACTCTGTATCTAACCCTGTGCTATTCCTGTCCTGGGAGTGTTTGATGGGGGGACAGTGTAGAGAGAGCTTTACTCTGTACCTAACCCTGTGCTATTCCTGTCCTGGGAGTGTTTAATGGGGGGACAGTGTAGAGAGAGCTTTACTCTGTATCTAACCCCATGCTGTCCCAGTCCTGGAAAGGGGGGACAGTGTAGAGGGAGCTTTACTCTGTATCTAACCCCATGCTGTCCCAGTCCTGGAAAGGGGGGACAGTGTAGAGGGAGCTTTACTCTGTATCTAACCCCGTGCTGTCCCTGTCCCTGGGATGGGGGGGGACAGTGTAGAGGGAGCTTTACTCTCTATCTAACCCCGTGCTGTCCCTGTCCTGGGAGTGTTTGATGGGGGGACAGTGTAGAGGGAGCTTTACTCTGTATCTAACCCCATGCTGTCGCTGTCCCTGGGATGGGGGGGACAGTGTAGAAGAAGCTTTACTCTTTATCTAACCCCGTGCTGTCCCTGTCCCTGGGATGGGGGGGGACAGTGTAGAGGGAGCTTTACTCTGTATCTAACCCTGTCCCTGGGATGGAGGGGACAGTGTAGAGGGAGCTTTACTCTGTATCTAACCCCGTGCTGTCCCTGTCCCTGGGATGGGGGGGGACAGTGTAGAGGGAGCTTTACTCTGTATCTAACCCCGTGCTGTCCCTGTCCCTGGGATGGGGAGGACAGTGTAGAGGGAGCTTTACTCTGTATCTAACCCTGTGCTATCCCTGTCCCTGGGATGGGGGGGGACAGTGTAGAGGGAGCTTTATTCTGTATCTACCCCCGTGCTGTCCCTGTCCCTGTCCCTGTGATGGGGGGGGACAGTGTAGAGAGAGCTTTACTCTGTATCTAACCCTGTGCTGTCCCTGTCCCTGGGAGTGTTTGATGGGGGGACAGTGTAGAGGGAGCTTTACTCTGTATCTAACACCGTGCTGTCCCTGTCCTGGAAAGGGGGGACAGTGTAGAGGGAGCTTTACTCTGTATCTAACCCCGTGCTGTCCCCTGTCCCTGGGATGGGGGGGGGAACAGTGTAGAGAGAGCTTTACTCTGTATCTAACCCCGTGCTGTCCCTGTCCCTGGGATGGGGGGGGGACAGTGTAGAGGGAGCTTTACTCTGTATCTAACCCTGTGCTGTCCCTCGGTGTGGGGAATGTGAAGTGTGTCTGCCCCCCCCCACCCAACCCCCGCAACCCCCCACCCCCACCTCCCCCCCCCCCCCACCCCCCCCCCCTCCGACCCTAACCGCTGTGTCCTGTCTGCACATTTCTCCTTGAGCTGGCTAGTTCCTGTAATTCTCCGGGATCGAATTTTCCTCAGCGAGTGGAATTTCACAGGCAGGTTGCTCCCAGGGACTTGAGTGCACAGGGGGAACCAGAGACTGGGAGCTCAAAGATCTGATAATACAGCCTTTGCTTCAGGAAAGTACAGCTCAGGGGGTCAATCCTCATTCAGGGAGAAGTTGTACACAATGTCTCACATGTGGGAGAGCTGATAAGGAATTGGGTTTTGGTCAGAATATAATAGGAGGTGGCTCTGGACATTGTTTCACCTCCTTAGACCCGGCGCTGCCAATTCTCAGGACTAGTCTCGGAGTCTCCTGGAATTAAAAATTGATGCCATTTCCTGGACAGACCTGGGAGCAATCACGGGGCGAACGGTCGATCACAAAGATGTAAATAACAGTGTGTCGTTCACCCGCAGAAGAATTCATGGATTAGTTATAAAGATATTAGGGATGTAGGTGACCCAGCGTGGGGAGGGGGAGGGGGGGGTTATCAGAGTGTGTTTGAGCAGGCAGGAGGGCGCGAGGGAAACACACACCCCTTTAGGGTGCGTTTTTTTTTTAATTCCCTATTTTCTGTGCAGCAGCTGGTCGAATCCTGGCAGTCCTGGTCCTTCCATATTAATGGAAAGTTGGTGTGAAAGGCAGTTGTCTCTCCTCTGTTGGTGAACAGGATACAAAGTAATGGGCTGAATGAACTCCAGAAACCAGGGCCGAGCAACATGTGGTTTGTGGGCAGTGGGCCCTGACTGCTCCACACAACTGGTTCCTTCAGCTAGAGAGTCCCTTCAGTCCTCAGTGAGATAGCAGGGGCCCTACCTTCACACCTTGTACCCAGATACAGGAGTGTGTGTGAGAGAGAGAGAGAGAGAGAGAGAGAGAGAGGGGATGTTAGAGAGACCTCCCCAGATACAGGAGTGTGTGTGTGTGTGAGAGAGGGGATGTTAGAGAGACCTCCCCAGTTACAGGAGTGTGTGTGTGAGAGAGAGAGAGAGGGGATGTTAGAGAGACCTCCCCAGGTACAGGAGTGTGTGTGAGAGAGAGAGAGGGGATGTTATAGAGACCTCCCCAGTTACAGGAGTGTGTGTGTGTGTGAGAGAGAGGGGATGGTAGAGAGACCTCCCCAGGTACAGGAGTGTGTGTGAGAGAGAGAGAGAGAGAGAGAGAGAGAGAGAGAGACGGGGGAATGTTAGAGAGACCTCCCCAGGTACAGGAGTGTGTGTGTGAGAGAGAGAGGGGATGTTCGAGAGACCTCCCCTGATACAGGAGTTTGTGTGTGAGAGAGAGAGGGGATGTTCGAGAGACCTCCCCTGATACAGGAGTGTCTGTGTGTGAGAGAGAGGGGATGTTAGAGAGACCTCCCCAGATACAGGAGTGTGTGTGTGAGAGAGAGAGGGGATGTTAGAGAGACCTCCCCAGATACAGGAGTGTGTGTGTGAGAGAGAGAGGGGATGTTAGAGAGACCTCCCCAGATACAGGAGTGTGTGTGCGAGAGAGAGAGGGGATGGTAGAGAGACCTCTCCAGATACAGGAGTGTGTGTGTGAGAGAGAGGGGGGATGTTAGAGAGACCTCCCCAGATACAGGAGTGTGTGTGTGTGAGAGAGAGGGGATGTTAGAGAGACCTCCCCAGATACAGGAGTGTGTGTGTGTGAGAGAGAGGGGATGTTAGAGAGACCTCCCCAGGTACAAGAGTGTGTGTGTGTGTGTGTGTGAGAGAGAGGGGATGTTAGAGAGACCTCCCCAGATACAGGAGTGTGTGTGTGTGAGAGAGGGGATGTTAGAGAGACCTCCCCAGATACAGGAGTGTGTGTGTGAGAGAGAGAGAGGGGATGTTAGAGAGACCTCCCCAGATACAGGAGTGTGTGTGTGTGTGTGTGTGAGAGAGAGAGAGAGAGAGAGAGACCTCCCGTGTGTGTGTCTGTGTGAGAGAGAGAGAGGGGATGTTAGAGAGACCTCCCCAGGTACAGGAATGTGTGTGTGTGTGTGAGAGAGAGGGGATGTTAGAGAGACCTCCCCAGGTACAGGAGTGTGTGTGTGAGAGAGAGAGGGGATGTTAGAGAGACCTCTCCAGGTACAGGAGTGTGTGTGTGTGAGAGAGAGAGGGGATGTTAGAGAGACCTCCCCAGGTACAGGAGTGTGTGTGTGTGAGAGAGAGAGGGGATGTTAGAGAGACCTCCCCAGGTACAGGAGTGTGTGTGTGTGAGAGAGAGAGGGGATGTTAGAGAGACCTCCCCAGGTACAGGAGTGTGTGTGTGAGAGAGAGAGGGGATGTTAGAGAGACCTCCCCAGGTACAGGAGTGTGTGTGTGAGAGAGAGGGGATGTTAGAGAGACCTCCCCAGGTACAGGGGTGTGTGTGTGAGAGAGAGAGAGGGGATGTTAGAGAGACCTCCCCAGATACAGGAGTGTGTGTGTGTGTGAGAGAGAGAGGGGATGTTAGAGAGACCTCCCCAGATACAGGAGTGTGTGTGTGTGTGTGAGAGAGAGGGGATGTTAGAGAGACCTCCCCAGGTACAGGAGTGTGTGTGTGAGAGAGAGAGGGGATGTTAGAGAGACCTCCCCAGGTACAGGAGTGTGTGTGTGTGAGAGAGAGAGGGGATGTTAGAGAGACCTCCCCAGGTACAGGAGTGTGTGTGAGAGAGAGAGGGGATGTTAGAGAGACCTCCCCAGGTACAGGAGTGTGTGTGAGAGAGAGAGGGGATGTTAGAGAGACCTCCCCAGGTACAGGAGTGTGTGTGTGTGAGAGAGAGAGGGGATGTTAGAGAGACCTCCCCAGGTACAGGAGTGTGTGTGAGAGAGAGAGAGAGGATGTTAGAGAGAGCACCCCAGGTACAGGAGTGTGTGTGTGTGAGAGAGAGAGAGGGGATGTTAGAGAGACCTCCCCAGGTACAGGAGTGTGTGTTTGTGTGAGAGAGAGGGGATGTTAGAGAGACCTCACCAGGTACAGGAGTGTGTGTGTGTGAGAGAGAGGGGATGTTAGAGAGACCTCCCCAGATACAGGAGTGTGTGAGAGAGAGAGAGAGAGGGGATGTTAGAGAGACCTCCCCAGGTACAGGAGTGTGTGTGAGAGAGAGAGAGGGGATGTTAGAGAGACCTCCCCAGGTACAGGAGTGTGTGTGTGAGAGAGGGGGGATGTTAGAGAGACCTCCCCAGGTACAGGAGTGTGTGTGAGAGAGAGAGAGGGGATGTTAGAGAGACCTCCCCAGGTACAGGAGTGTGTGTGAGAGAGAGAGAGGGGATGTTAGAGAGACCTCCCCAGATACAGGAGTGTGTGTGAGAGAGAGAGAGAGAGAGGGGATGTTAGAGAGACCTCCCCAGATACAGGAGTGTGTGTGTGAGAGAGGGGATGTTAGAGAGACCTCCCCAGATACAGGAGTGTGTGTGAGAGAGAGAGAGAGAGGGGATGTTAGAGAGACCTCCCCAGATACAGGAGTGTGTGTGTGTGAGAGAGAGAGGGGATGTTAGAGAGACCTCCCCAGGTACAGGAGTGTGTGTGTGAGAGAGAGGGGATGTTAGAGAGACCTCCCCAGATACAGGAGTGTGTGTGAGAGAGAGAGAGAGGGGATGTTAGAGAGACCTCCCCAGATACAGGAGTGTGTGTGTGAGAGAGAGAGAGGGGATGTTAGAGAGACCTCCCCAGATACAGGAGTGTGTGTGAGAGAGAGAGAGAGGGGATGTTAGAGAGACCTCCCCAGGTACAGGAGTGTGTGTGAGAGAGAGAGAGGGGATGTTCGAGAGACCTCCCCAGATACAGGAGTGTGTGTGTGTGAGAGAGAGAGAGAGGATGTTAGAGAGACCTCCCCAGGTACAGGAGTGTGTGTGTGAGAGAGAGAGGGGATGTTAGAGAGACCTCCCCAGGTACAGGAGTGTGTGTGTGTGAGAGAGAGAGGGGATGTTAGAGAGACCTCCCCAGATACAGGAGTGTGTGTGTGAGAGAGAGGGGGGATGTTAGAGAGACCTCCCCAGATACAGGAGTGTGTGTGTGTGTGTGTGAGAGAGAGGGGATGTTAGAGAGACCTCCCCAGATACAGGAGTGTGTGTGAGAGAGAGAGAGAGGGGATGTTAGAGAGACCTCCCCAGATACAGGAGTGTGTGTGTGTGAGAGAGAGAGGGGATGTTAGAGAGACCTCCCCAGATACAGGAGTGTGTGTGAGAGAGAGAGAGAGGGGATGTTAGAGAGACCTCCCCAGATACAGGAGTGTGTGTGTGTGAGAGAGAGAGGGGATGTTAGAGAGACCTCCCCAGATACAGGAGTGTGTGTGTGTGAGAGAGAGAGGGGATGTTAGAGAGACCTCCCCAGATACAGGAGTGTGTGTGTGAGAGAGAGAGAGGGGATGTTAGAGAGACCTCCCCAGATACAGGAGTGTGTGTGTGTGAGATAGAGGGGATGTTAGAGAGACCTCCCCAGGTACAGGAGTGTGTGTGAGAGAGAGAGAGGGGATGTTAGAGAGACCTCCCCAGGTACAGGAGTGTGTGTGAGAGAGAGAGAGAGAGGGGATGTTAGAGAGACCTCCCCAGGTACAGGAGTGTGTGTGTGTGTGAGAGAGAGAGGGGATGTTAGAGAGACCTCCCCAGATACAGGAGTGTGTGTGTGAGAGAGAGAGGGGATGTTAGAGAGACCTCCCCAGATACAGGAGTGTGTGTGTGTGAGAGCGAGAGGGGATGTTAGAGAGACCTCCCCAGATACAGGAGTGTGTGTGTGTGTGTGTGAGAGAGAGAGAGGGGATGTTAGAGAGACCTCCCCAGGTACAGGAGTGTGTGTGAGAGAGAGAGAGGGGATGTTCGAGAGACCTCCCCAGATACAGGAGTGTGTGTGTGTGAGAGAGAGAGAGAGGATGTTAGAGAGACCTCCCCAGGTACAGGAGTGTGTGTGTGAGAGAGAGAGGGGATGTTAGAGAGACCTCCCCAGGTACAGGAGTGTGTGTGTGTGAGAGAGAGAGGGGATGTTAGAGAGACCTCCCCAGATACAGGAGTGTGTGTGTGAGAGAGAGGGGGGATGTTAGAGAGACCTCCCCAGATACAGGAGTGTGTGTGTGTGTGTGTGAGAGAGAGGGGATGTTAGAGAGACCTCCCCAGATACAGGAGTGTGTGTGAGAGAGAGAGAGAGGGGATGTTAGAGAGACCTCCCCAGATACAGGAGTGTGTGTGTGTGAGAGAGAGAGGGGATGTTAGAGAGACCTCCCCAGATACAGGAGTGTGTGTGAGAGAGAGAGAGAGGGGATGTTAGAGAGACCTCCCCAGATACAGGAGTGTGTGTGTGTGAGAGAGAGAGGGGATGTTAGAGAGACCTCCCCAGATACAGGAGTGTGTGTGTGTGAGAGAGAGAGGGGATGTTAGAGAGACCTCCCCAGATACAGGAGTGTGTGTGTGAGAGAGAGAGAGGGGATGTTAGAGAGACCTCCCCAGATACAGGAGTGTGTGTGTGTGAGATAGAGGGGATGTTAGAGAGACCTCCCCAGGTACAGGAGTGTGTGTGAGAGAGAGAGAGGGGATGTTAGAGAGACCTCCCCAGGTACAGGAGTGTGTGTGAGAGAGAGAGAGAGAGGGGATGTTAGAGAGACCTCCCCAGGTACAGGAGTGTGTGTGTGTGTGAGAGAGAGAGGGGATGTTAGAGAGACCTCCCCAGATACAGGAGTGTGTGTGTGAGAGAGAGAGGGGATGTTAGAGAGACCTCCCCAGATACAGGAGTGTGTGTGTGTGAGAGCGAGAGGGGATGTTAGAGAGACCTCCCCAGATACAGGAGTGTGTGTGTGTGTGTGTGAGAGAGAGAGAGGGGATGTTAGAGAGACCTCCCCAGGTACAGGAGTGTGTGTGAGAGAGAGAGAGGGGATGTTCGAGAGACCTCCCCAGATACAGGAGTGTGTGTGTGTGAGAGTGGGAGGGGATGTTAGAGAGACCTCCCCAGATACAGGAGTGTGTGTGTGAGAGAGAGAGAGGGGATGTTAGAGAGACCTCCCCAGGGACAGGAGTGTGTGTGTGTGAGATAGAGGGGATGTTAGAGAGACCTCCCCAGGTACAGGAGTGTGTGTGTGTGTGTGAGAGAGAGGGGATGTTAGAGAGACCTCCCCAGGTACAGGAGTGTGTGTGAGAGAGAGAGAGAGAGGGGATGTTAGAGAGACCTCCCCAGGTACAGGAGTGTGTGTGTGTGTGAGAGAGAGAGGGGATGTTAGAGAGACCTCCCCAGATACAGGAGTGTGTGTGTGAGAGAGAGAGGGGATGTTAGAGAGACCTCCCCAGATACAGGAGTGTGTGTGTGTGAGAGCGAGAGGGGATGTTAGAGAGACCTCCCCAGATACAGGAGTGTGTGTGTGTGAGAGAGAGAGAGGGGATGTTAGAGAGACCTCCCCAGATACAGGAGTGTGAGACAGGGAGTGTTAGAGTTATGTCGTCATGTTTGGGAGCTGGTCTCTCCGCCCTTGTTAACGGAATGGAAAATTCTCGGGGTAATGGGAAAAGTTGAGTGTGGGGTCAATGAATTCCGTGACACCATTTGAGCTGTGTTGGAGCAGCACGACGCCAGGGCTAACACATGGAAATGTTTCTGCTGATTGTCTGGACAATTACTCCACAACTTACTGATGCGAATCTGTGATAGCCCAGGACCGGCAGTTAACTCTGGAGACAGGGCACATGCTCCCCCACTCCTGACCACAGCTTGAGAAAGGCTGACCTCCTGGGATAGAGAATGGGGCGAGTCCAGCTGAATGGCTGACTGAGGGAGTCCAGAATCTCATCGACAATAACTCCCTTTTATACAGCGCCTGCATGTCCAATTCACAGTCCTTGGTACTAAACTCAGAATTGACTTGACCTGGTCAGGCCAACACATAATCTCCTGCAAATAGACACCGTTTGTCAAATATCCCGAGATGGTGTCGATTATTGAGCTGGTTAGGTCAGCTTGCAGGGGGCTACAGACACGGCTCTGTCCTGTTCAGACAGGTATGCCACACCTCACTGAGTTATCACAAAACCAAACTCCCCAATTTCCCTGTCTCTTAGACCCAGGTTGGTGAAAGTATGGAGCAGATTTCTATCTGTAACAGGAAGGACGATCAGAAATAAATGGTATTCAACTCTGGGTAAATCATCATGGATCTTTAGGTTATAACCACTCTCGTTAAAACTGGGACACCCTTCTAAACTTCCCATCTCTCTCTCTCATACACACACACAGACACACACACCTAGACATGCACACACTCATACAAACATATTCACAGACACACACACACAGTCAGACACACACATATTCACACACTCAGACACACACACACACAGACACATACACACATGCATGCACACTCAGACACATACAGACACACACAGACACATACACACATGCATGCACACTCAGACACACACACACACAGACACATACACACATGCATGCACACTCAGACACAGACACACAGACAGACACATACACACATGCATGCACACTCAGACACATACAGACACACACTCAGACACAGACACACATGCATGCACACTCAGACACACAGACACACAGACACATACACACATGCATGCACACTCAGACACACACAGACACATACACACATGCATGCACACTCAGACACAGACAGACACACATGCATGCACAGTCAGACACACACACACACAGACACACACACACACAGACACATACACACATGCATGCAGTCAGACACACACACACACACAGACACACACACACACAGACACATACACACATGCATGCACAGTCAGACACACACACACACAGACACACACACACACAGACACATACACACAGCAAAACCCCAGAGTGCCCTGGACAGAGGGAGGGTCTAGGATTGTACTCCATGGACCCAGTATACAGGCATTGCCATGATGTTGCTGGTCAGACCCCTGCCTTTCACTTGTCCTTCTCCAGCTGCTTGCACTGGGTTACAAGAGGCATGGGGTGGCTGCTTCATTTCCAAAAGGTTCTCTGATGTATAACTCACAGCAACTGATCAGAAAGGGTTAAAGTGGTTTACTGCAGAGAACAGAGCGAGAGACAGAGAGAGAGAGAGACAGAGAGAGAGAGAGACAGAGAGAGAGATCATAAACTCTTGGTGGTTTGTAGGCTTGTCAATATTGTTCAAACAAGACCCTCCAACAATGCGACGCTCCCTCAGCACTGACCCTCCGACAGTGCGACGCTCCCTCAGTACTGACCCTCCGACAGTGCAACGCTCCCTCAGTACTGACCCTCCGACAGTGCCCGCTCCCTCAGCACTGACACTCCGACAGTGCCCGCTCCCTCAGTACTGACCCTCCGACAGTGCCCGCTCCCTCAGTACTGACCCTCCGACAGTGCCCGCTCCCTCAGCACTGACACTCCGACAGTGCGACGCTCCCTCAGCACTGACCCTCCGACAGTGCAACGCTCCCTCAGCACTGACCCTCTGACAGTGCCCGCTCCCTCAGCACTGACCCTCCGACAGTGCCCACTCCCTCAGCACTGACCCTCTGACAGTGCCCACACCCTCAGCACTGACCTTCCGACAGTGCCCACACCCTCAGCACTGACCCTCTGACAGTGCCCACTCCCTCAGCACTGATCCTCCAACAGTGCCCACTCCCTCAGCACTGACCCTCCAACAGTGCAGCACTCCCTCACCACTGACCCTCTGACAGTGCCCACTCCCTCAGCACTGACCCTCCAACAGTGCGACACTCCGTCAGCACTGACCCTCCAACAGTGCGACACTCCGTCAGCACTGACCCTCTGACAGTGCCCACTCCCTTAGCACTGACCGTCCGACAGTGCGGCACTCCCTCAGCACTGAACCTCCGACAGTGCGACGCTCCCTCAGCACTGACCCTCTGACAGTGCCCACTCCCTCAGCACTGACCCTCCGACAGTGCCCGCTCCCTCAGCACTGACCCTCCGACAGTGCCCACACCCTCAGCACTGACCCTCCGACAGTGCGGCACACCCTCAGCAATGACCCTCCAACAGTGCCCACTCCCTCAGCACTGACCCTCTGACAGTGCCCACTCCCTCAGCACTGACCCTCTGACAGTGCCCACTCCCTCAGCACTGACCCTCTGACAGTGCGGCATGCCCTTAGCACTGACCCTCCAACAGTGCGGCACTCCCACAGCACTGACCCTCCAACTGTGCAGCACTCCCTCAGCACTGACCCTCCGACAGTGCGGCACTCCCTCAGCACTGACCCTCCGACAGTGCCCACTCCCACAGCACTGACCCTCCAACTGTGCGGCACTCCCTCAGCACTGACCCTCCGACAGTGCCCGCTCCCTCAGCACTGACCCTCTGACAGTGCCCACTCCCTCAGCACTGACCCTCCAACAGTGCGACGCTCCCTCAGCACTGACCCTCCGACAGTGCACACTCCCTCAGCACTGACCCTACAACAGTGCAGCACTCCCACAGCACTGACCCTCCAACTGTGCAGCACTCCCTCAGCACTGACCCTCCGACAGTGCTCACTCCCTCAGCACTGACCCTCCGACAGTGCTCACTCCCTCAGCACTGACCCTCCGACAGCGCCCACTCCTTCAGCACTGACCCTCCGACAGTGCGGCACTCCCTCAGCACTGACCCTCCGACAGCGCCCACTCCCACAGCACTGACCCTCCAACTGTGCGGCACTCCCTCAGCACTGACCCTCCGACAGTGCCCGCTCCCTCAGCACTGACCCTCTGACAGTGCCCACTCCCTCAGCACTGACCCTCCAACAGTGCGACGCTCCCTCAGCACTGACCCTCCGACAGTGCCCACTCCCTCAGCACTGACCCTCCGACAGTGCCCACTCCTTCAGCACTGACCCTCTGACAGTGCCCACTCCCTCAGCACTGACCCTCCGACAGTGCCCACTCCCTCAGCACTGACCCTCCAACTGTGCAGCACTCCCTCAGCACTGACCCTCCGACAGTGCGGCACTCCCTCAGCACTGACCCTCCGACAGCGCCCACTCCCACAGCACTGACCCTCCAACTGTGCGGCACTCCCTCAGCACTGACCCTCCGACAGTGCCCGCTCCCTCAGCACTGACCCTCTGACAGTGCCCACTCCCTCAGCACTGACCCTCCAACAGTGCGACGCTCCCTCAGCACTGACCCTCCGACAGTGCCCACTCCCTCAGCACTGACCCTCCGACAGTGCCCACTCCTTCAGCACTGACCCTCTGACAGTGCCCACTCCCTCAGCACTGACCCTCCGACAGTGCCCACTCCCTCAGCACTGACCCTCCGACAGTGCCCACTCCCTCAGCACTGACCCTCCGACAGTGCCCACTCCCTCAGCACTGACCCTCTGACAGTGCGGCACACCTTCAACACTGACCCTCCGACAGTGCCCACTCTCTCAGCACTGACCCTCTGACAGTGCCCACTCCCTCAGCACTGACCCTCCGACAGTGCCCACTCCCTCAGCACTGACCCTCCGACAGTGCCCGCTGCCTCAGCACTGACCCTACAACAGTGTGACACTCCCTCAGCACTGACCCTCCGACAGTGCTCACTCCCTCAGCACTGACCCTCCGACAGTGCGGCATGCCCTTAGCACTGACCCTCCAACAGTGTGGCACTCCCACAGCACTGACCCTCCAACTGTGCAGCACTCCCTCAGCACTGACCCTCCGACAGTGCGGCACTCCCTCAGCACTGACCCTCCGACAGTGCCCACTCCCACAGCACTGACCCTCCAACTGTGCGGCACTCCCTCAGCACTGACCCTCCGACAGTGCCCGCTCCCTCAGCACTGACCCTCTGACAGTGCCCACTCCCTCAGCACTGACCCTCCAACAGTGCGACGCTCCCTCAGCACTGACCCTCCGACAGTGCCCACTCCCTCAGCACTGACCCTCCGACAGTGCGGTGCTCCCTCAGCACTGACCCTCCGACAGTGCCCACTCCCTCAGCACTGACCCTCCGACAGTGCCCACTCCTTCAGCACTGACCCTCTGACAGTGCCCACTCCCTCAGCACTGACCCTCCGACAGTGCCCACTCCCTCAGCACTGACCCTCCGACAGTGCCCACTCCCTCAGCACTGACCCTCCGACAGTGCGGCACTCCCTCAGCACTGACCCTCCGACAGTGCCCACTCCCACAGCACTGACCCTCCAACTGTGCGGCACTCCCTCAGCACTGACCCTCCGACAGTGCCCGCTCCCTCAGCACTGACCCTCTGACAGTGCCCACTCCCTCAGCACTGACCCTCCAACAGTGCGACGCTCCCTCAGCACTGACCCTCCGACAGTGCCCACTCCCTCAGCACTGACCCTCCGACAGTGCGGTGCTCCCTCAGCACTGACCCTCCGACAGTGCCCACTCCCTCAGCACTGACCCTCCGACAGTGCCCACTCCTTCAGCACTGACCCTCCGACAGTGCCCACTCCCTCAGCACTGACCCTCCGACAGTGCCCACTCCCTCAGCACTGACCCTCCGACAGTGCCCACTCCCTCAGCACTGACCCTCCGACAGTGCCCACTCCCTCAGCACTGACCCTCCGACAATGCGGCACACCTTCAACACTGACCCTCCGACAGTGCCCACTCCCTCAACACTGACCCTCCGACAGTGCCCACTCCCTCAGCGCTGACCCTCTGACAGTGCCCACTCCCTCAGCGCTGACCCTCTGACAGTGCCCACTCCCTCAGCGCTGACCCTCTGACAGTGCCCACTCCCTCAGCACTGACCCTCCGACAGTGCGGCACACCTTCAACACTGACCCTCCGACAGGGCCCACTCCCTCAGTACGAACTGATAGCCTAGATACTGTTGCTATGGAGAGGCCATGATGAGTTTGGGGCGACAGTTGTAGCCCTTGAGCCTGTGCAAAGGGGAAAAGGCGTGAACCGAACTAGCCGCCGAACCATCCTGTTTCCTAGCGACCATGGCAGCGCTTCTCGTTACAATCGCAAACAGAGGAACCGCTGACAAACAGCAGCACGGCAACCCCTGGCCAGGGGATACAAGTCAGCAGGGAATTTGGCCAAGAGACTTGATTTATTTTCAGGCCATCTGAAGCAAGTTTAATTGTTTCCACCAATTCAGCGTAGAGAGCAAAACAAGGAAAAAATTGTTTATTTTCTCCACTATCAGCAGCTGTTACTCAATGGTTGGCCTCTCTGGGTGTTACAGTAGCCAAAAGTGGTTGGAGCCTTCCCAGGCTTGGAGAGTTAGCACGCTCAGGCAGAGGTGGGCGAGGGTCAGAGACAGATCGGTAGACCCGCTCCCTCTCTACAGGCTGGTTAACCAGGGCAACCACTCAGGAAGGACGCTGCTCTCTCACACCAAGCCTGCGCAATCACTGTGTAGCGCTTCTCTCACTAAAAGCTGTTTATACCGAGCTCTTTTGGTTAAAAAAGTTATCCTGACTGGGATCGGACACAAGGGTTAAAGAAAATGGCTGCTGCAGGTCACCTGACTACACAGCGGCCTAGCTCAGGCAGGCCTGCCCTGACGAGTAAACTGTCCAACAGTTAGCAGGGTTCATCAGTGATTCCCAGTCGGAATGTACATTTGACGAAGGCTGGGAGTCTTGCGCCCACCGGGAGTGGGGGGAGAATGGGGGACTCACTCCCATGGGGAGTGGGGGGGAGAATGGGGGACTCACTCCCACGGGGAGTGGGGGGAGAATGGGGGGACTCACTCCCACGGGGAGTGGGGGGAGAATGGGGGACTCGCTCCCACGGGGAGTGGGGGGAGAATGGGGGACTCACTCCCACAGGGGAGTGGGGGGGGGCGATGGGGGACTCACTCCCACAGGGAGTGGGGGGGGGAGAATGGGGGACTCGCTCCCACAGGGAATGGGAGGGGGAGAATGGGGGACTCACTCCCACAGGGGAGTGGGGGGTGAATGGGGGACTCACTCCCACGGGGAGTGGGGGGAGAATGGGGGACTCACTCCCACAGGGGAGTGGGGGGGGAGAATGGGGGACTCACTCCCCACGGGGAGTGGGGGGGGAGAATGGGGGACTCACTCCCACAGGGAGTGGGGGGGGGAGAATGGGGGACTCGCTCCCACAGGGAATGGGAGGGGGAGAATGGGGGACTCACTCCCACAGGGAGTGGGGGGAGAGAATGGGGGACTCACTCCCACAGGGAGTGGGGGGAGAGAATGGGGGACTCACTCCCACAGGGAGTGGGGGGAGAATGGGGGACTCACTCCCACGGGGAGTGGGGGGAGAATGGGGGACACACTCCCACAGGGAGTGGGGGGGAGAATGGGGGACTCACTCCCACGGGGAGTGGGGGGGGAGAATGGGGGACTCGCTCCCACAGGGAGTGGGGGGAGAATGGGGGACTCGCTCCCACGGGGAGTGGGGGGAGAGAATGGGGGACTCACTCCCACGGGGAGTGGGGGGGGGGAGAATGGGGGACTCACTCCCACGGGGAGTGGGGGGAGAATGGGGGACTCGCTCCCACGGGGAGTGGGGGGGGAGAATGGGGGACTCGCTCTCACGGGGAGTGGGGGGGGAGAATGGGGGACTCACTCCCACAGGGGAGTGGGGGGGGAGAATGGGGGACTCACTCCCCACGGGGAGTGGGGGGGGAGAATGGGGGACTCACTCCCACAGGGAGTGGGGGGGGGAGAATGGGGGACTCGCTCCCACAGGGAATGGGAGGGGGAGAATGGGGGACTCACTCCCACAGGGAGTGGGGGGAGAGAATGGGGGACTCACTCCCACAGGGAGTGGGGGGAGAATGGGGGACTCACTCCCACGGGGAGTGGGGGGAGAATGGGGGACACACTCCCACAGGGAGTGGGGGGGAGAATGGGGGACTCACTCCCACGGGGAGTGGGGGGGGAGAATGGGGGACTCGCTCCCACAGGGAGTGGGGGGAGAATGGGGGACTCGCTCCCACGGGGAGTGGGGGGAGAGAATGGGGGACTCACTCCCACGGGGAGTGGGGGGGGAGAATGGGGGACTCACTCCCACAGGGGAGTGGGGGGGGAGAATGGGGGACTCACTCCCCACGGGGAGTGGGGGGGGAGAATGGGGGACTCACTCCCACAGGGAGTGGGGGGGGGAGAATGGGGGACTCGCTCCCACAGGGAATGGGAGGGGGAGAATGGGGGACTCACTCCCACAGGGAGTGGGGGGAGAGAATGGGGGACTCACTCCCACAGGGAGTGGGGGGAGAATGGGGGACTCACTCCCACGGGGAGTGGGGGGAGAATGGGGGACACACTCCCACAGGGAGTGGGGGGGAGAATGGGGGACTCACTCCCACGGGGAGTGGGGGGGGGAGAATGGGGGACTCGCTCCCACAGGGAGTGGGGGGAGAATGGGGGACTCGCTCCCACGGGGAGTGGGGGGGGAGAATGGGGGACTCACTCTCACGGGGAGTGGGGGGAGAATGGGGGACTCACTCCCACGGGGAGTGGGGGGGGAGAATGGGGGGGGAGAATGGGGGACTCGCTCCCACGGGGAGTGGGGGGAGAATGGGGGACTCACTCCCACAGGGAGTGGGGGGAGAATGGGGGGCTCGCTCCCACGGGGAGTGGGGGGTAGAATGGGGGACTCGCTCCCCACGGGGAGTGGGGGGAGAATGGGGGACTCACTCCCACGGGGAGTGGGGGGGGAGAATGGGGGACTCGCTCCCCACGGGGAGTGGGGGGAGAATGGGGGACTCGCTCCCACGGGGAGTGGGGGGGGAGAGTGGGGGACTCACTTGCACGGGGAGTGGGGGGAGAATGGGGGACTCGCTCCCACGGGGAGTGGGGGGAGAGTGGGGGGAGAATGGGGGACTCGCTCCCACGGGGAGTGGGGGGGGGGGGGAATGGAAGAATAGAGGGATGTGGGCGATGTGTGAGGGTGGGGGGATGGGAGTGATCAGTACTGGGGAGGTGTTGAACTGAATGCTGTGTGAACTCTCAGCACTGTGACGTGAGACTGGGCAATTTGGCATCGAGAAGTCATTTCAGAAAAATCTAATTAAACTCTGAAGCAATTCTCCCTGTTCCTTTCTACCAAGCAGCTCGACACTAATGAGTGGAATGAATTATTCGAGGGAACGAGGTGAAATCAATGCAGCTAGTGAGCAGCTCCCTCACCGTGTGACAGACTCTAAACAGAATGGGTCCCGGAACTGGGAAGTGGGGAATCACAGCATCACTATTATATTAGGGTATAATAGTGGGGTATTAGGAATGGCTTTGGGGTGAACATTTAATGACAGTTCCCTCGTGCTCTGGGCTCCTCACTCCCTCTACCATGTGGCAGTGCTGGTGTTGAACTGGGCTGGACCAGGTCAGAGGTCACACACGCCGCCAGGTCAGAGATTCCCTCAGGTAGCGCTGACGGTCAAACTGACCGTCCAGGGAAAAGCAGCCGGCAGCCCAAGCCGGAATTCCGAAGGAAAGACACAAGCTGCTGGATGTAAGCCAACAGGCCCCGGGGCTCGGCACAATTCACATGTTCGCCCAGACCTGCTGAGATTTTCCAGCGTTTTCTCTTTCGGTTTCACGTTTCGTCCGTCGACAACAAGAAACAGGCCCGGAGAGTTTCAAAATGGCTCCAGACATTACAGAGTAAAGCTCCCTCTACAGGGAGCGTGACTCTGTATCTAACCTGGTGCTGTCCCTGTCCCTGGGAGTGTTTGATGGGGGGACAGTGTAGAGGGAGCTTTACTCTGTATCTAACTCCGTGCTGTCCCTGTCCCTGGGAGTGTTTGATGGGGGGACAGTGTAGAGGGAGCTTTACTCTGTATCTAACCCCGTGCTGTCCCTGTCCCTGGGAGTGTTTGATGGGGGGACAGTGTAGAGGGAGCTTTACTCTGTATCTAACCCCGTGCTGTCCCTGTCCCTGGGAGTGTTTGATGGGGGGACAGTGTCGAGGGAGCTTTACTCTGTATCTAACCCCGTGCTGTCCCTGTCCCTGGGAGTGTTTGATGGGGGGACAGTGTAGAGAGAGCTTTACTCTGTATCTAACCCCGTGCTGTCCCTGTCCCTGGGAGTGTTTGATGGGGGGACAGTGTCGAGGGAGCTTTACTCTGTATCTAACCCCGTGCTGTCCCTGTCCCTGGGAGTGTTTGATGGGGGGACAGTGTCGAGGGAGCTTTACTCTGTATCTAACCCCGTGCTGTCCCTGTCCCTGGGAGTGTTTGATGGGGGGACAGTGTAGAGAGAGCTTTACTCTGTATCTAACCCCGTGCTGTCCCTGTCCCTGGGAGTGTTTGATGGGGGGACAGTGTCGAGGGAGCTTTACTCTGTATCTAACCCCGTGCTGTCCCTGTCCCTGGGAGTGTTTGATGGGGGGGGGGAGGGGACAGTATTATAAGCCGTTGCTTGCCTGTATATGAATTGTTTGAAATAGCCTCACTCCCCAGAAAGGGGAAGATGGTAAATGTCCGATGGATTACCATCAGAGCTCACTGATGGGTTTTTAATTTACTAATGTGAGGCAGACCTCGAAAGTGGACCATCAGTTCCCAGAAACAGGAAGAAATGTACTCCTCAGGAAGGCGTTGTTATCTCCTCCATTATCCACAAAGACCGAGTTCCGGATCCATTCTCCCATCACAATGAGCTCATCAACATTAACAACTCTCAGGCTCCATTAACAAGCTCAAGATCCATTATCATCCTCACACACACACACTCCGCAAGTTCACAAACATTACAGTTACTTCCCAGCCGACTCTCACCGGGGTACAGGGTCCCCCTCCCTCTCCCCCTCCCCCTCCTGAAGGGGCTGACTCTCACTGGGGTACGGGGTCTCCCTCCCCCTCCTAAAGGGGCTAAATCTCACCGAGGTATGAGGTTCCCCTCCCACTCCTGAAGGGGCTGAATCTTACCGGGTTACAGGGTCCCCCTCCTACTCCTGAAGGGGCAGATTCTCACTGGGGTACGGGGATCCCCCTCCTGACCCTCTCACTGGGATACGGGGTTCCCCCTCCTGACCCTCTCACTGGGGTACAGGGATCCCCCTCCTGACCCTCTCACTGGGGTACGGGGTCCCCCCTCCTGACCCTCACTGGGGTACGGGGTTCCCCCTCCTGACCCGCTCACTAGGGTACAGGGTCCCCCCTCCTGACCCTCTCACTGGGGTACGGGGATCCCCCTCCTGACCCTCTCACTGGGGTACGGGGATCCCCCTCCTGACCCTCTCACTGGGGTACGGGGATCCCCCTCCTGACCCTCACTGGGGTACGGGGATCCCCCTCCTGACCCTCTCACTGGGGTACGGGGTTCCCCCTCCTGACCCTCTCACTGGGGTACGGGGATCCCCCTCCTGACCCTCTCCCTGGGGTACGGGGATCCCCCTCCTGACCCTCTCACTGGGGTATTGGGCTCCCCCTCCTGACCCTCTCACTGGGGTACGGGGATCCCCCTCCTGACCCTCTCACTGGGGTACGGGGATCCCCCTCCTGACCCTCTCACTGGGGTACGGGGTTCCCCCTCCTGACCCTCTCACTGGGGTACGGTGTTCCCCCTCCTGACCCTCACTGGGGTACGGGGATCCCCCTCCTGACCCTCTCACTGGGGTACGGGGATCCCCCTCCTGACCCTCACTGGGGTACGGGGATCCCCCTCCTGACCCTCACTGGGGTACGGGGTCCCCCCTCCTGACCCTCTCACTGGGGTACGGGGATCCCCCTCCTGACCCTCTCACTGGGGTACGGGGATCCCCCTCCTGACCCTCACTGGGGTACGGGGCTCCCCCTCCGGACCCTCTCACTGGGGTACGGGGTCCCCCCTCCTGACCCTCACTGGGGTACGGGGTCCCCCCTCCTGACCCTCACTGGGGTACGGGGTCCCCCCTCCTGACCCTCTCACTGGGGTACGGGGTCCCCCCTCCTGACCCTCTCACTGGGGTACGGGGTTCCCCCTCCTGACCCTCACTGGGGTACGGGGATCCCCCTCCTGACCCTCTCACTGGGGAACGGGGATCCCCCTCCTGACCCTCTCACTGGGGTACAGTGTTCCCTCTCCTCACTCTCTCACTGGGGTACGGGGATCCCCCTCCTGACCCTCTCACTGGGGTACGGGGATCCCCCTCCTGACCCTCTCACTGGGGTACGGGGATCCCCCTCCTGACCCTCACTGGGGTACGGGGATCCCCCTCCTGACCCTCTCACTGGGGAACGGGGATCCCCCTCCTGACCCTCTCACTGGGGTACGGGGATCCCCCTCCTGACCCTCTCACTGGGGTACGGGGATCCACCTCCTGACCCTCTCACTGGGGTACGGGGATCCCCCTCCTGACCCTCACTGGGGTACGGGGATCCCTCTCCTGACCCTCTCACTGGGGTACGGGGATCCCCCTCCTGACCCTCTCACTGGGGTACGGGGTTCCCCCTCCTGACCCTCTCACTGGGGTACGGGGATCCCCCTCCTGACCCTCTCCCTGGGGTACGGGGATCCCCCTCCTGACCCTCTCACTGGGGTATTGGAATCCCCCTCCTGACCCTCTCACTGGGGTACGGGGATCCCCCCTCCTGACCCTCTCACTGGGGTACGGGGATCCCCCTCCTGACCCTCACTGGGGTACGGGGATCCCCCCTCCTGACCCTCTCACTGGGGTACGGGGTTCCCCCTCCTGACCCTCTCACTGGGGTACGGGGATCACCCTCCTCACTGGGGTACGGGGATCCCCCTCCTGACCCTCACTGGGGTACGGGGCTCCCCCTCCGGACCCTCTCACTGGGGTACGGGGATGCCCCTCCTGACCCTCTCACTGGGGTACGGGGATCCCCCTCCGGACCCTCTCACTGGGGTACGGGGATCCCCCTCCTGACCCTCTCACTGGGGTACGGGGCTCCCCCTCCGGACCCTCTCACTGGGGTACGGGGATCCCCCTCCGGACCCTCTCACTGGGGTATGGGGATCCCCCTCCGGACCCTCTCACTGGGGTACGGGGCTCCCCCTCCGGACCCTCTCACTGGGGTACGGGGATCCCCCTCCGGACCCTCTCACTGGGGTACGGGGATCCCCCTCCGGACCCTCTCACTGGGGTACGGGGATCCCCCTCCTGACCCTCACTGGGGTACGGGGATCCCCCTCCTGACCCTCACTGGGGTACGGGGTCCCCCCTCCTGACCCTCACTGGGGTACGGGGATCCCCCTCCTGACCCTCTCACTGGGGTACGGGGATCCCCCTCCGGACCCTCTCACTGGGGTACGGGGATCCCCCTCCTGACCCTCTCACTGGGGTACGGGGATCCCCCTCCTGACCCTCTCACTGGGGTACGGGGATCCCCCTCCTGACCCTCTCACTGGGGTACGGGGATCCCCCTCCTGACCCTCTCACTGGGGTACGGGGTTCCCCCTCCTGACCCTCACTGGGGTACGGGGATCCCCCTCTCACTGGGGTACGGGGTCCCCCCTCCTGACCCTCTCACTGGGGTACGGGGATCCCCCTCCTGACCCTCACTGGGGTACGGGGATCCCCCCTCCTGACCCTCTCACTGGGGTACGGGGATCCCCCTCCTGACCCTCACTGGGGTACGGGGATCCCCCTCCTGACCCTCTCACTGGGGTACGGGGATCCCCCTCCTGACCCTCTCACTGGGGTACGGGGATCCCCCTCCTGACCCTCTCACTGGGGTACGGGGATCCCCCTCCTGACCCTCACTGGGGTACGGGGATCCCCCCTCCTGACCCTCACTGGGGTAAAGGGATCCCCCTCCTGACCCTCTCACTGGGGTACGGGGCTCCCCCTCCTGACTCTCTCACTGGGGTACGGGGATCCCCCTCCTGACCCTCTCACTGGGGTACGGGGTCCCCCCTCCTGACCCTCTCACTGGGGTACGGGGATCCCCCTCCTGACCCTCTCACTGGGGTACGGGGATGCCCCTCCTGACCCTCTCACTGGGGTACGGGGATCCCCCTCCTGACCCCCTCACTGGGGTACGGGGATCCCCCTCTCACTGGGGTACGGGGTCCCCCCTCCTGACCCTCTCACTGGGGTACGGTGTTCCCCCTCGTGACCCTCACTGGGGTACGGGGCTCCCCCTCCTGACCCTCACTGGGGTACGGGGATCCCCCTCCTGACCCTCACTGGGGTACGGGGATCCCCCTCCTGACCCTCACTGGGGTACGGGGTCCCCCCCCTGACCCTCTCACTGGGGTACGGGGATCCCCCTCCTGACCCTCTCACTGGGGTACGGGGTCCCCCCTCCTGACCCTCTCACTGGTGTACGGGGATCCCCCTCCGGACCCTCTCACTGGGGTACGGGGATCCCCCTCCTGACCCTCTCACTGGGGTACGGGGATCCCCCTCCGGACCCTCTCACTGGGGTACGGGGATCCCCCTCCTGACCCTCTCACTGGGGTACGGGGATCCCCCTCCTGACCCTCTCACTGGGGTACGGGGATCCCCCTCCTGACCCTCACTGGGGTACGGGGATCCCCCTCCTGACCCTCTCACTGGGGTACGGGGTCCCCCCTCCTGACCCTCTCACTGGGGTACGGGGATCCCCCTCCTGACCCTCTCACTGGGGTACTGGGATCCCCCTCCTGACCCTCTCACTGGGGTACGGGGATCCCCCTCCTGACCCCCTCACTGGGGTACGGGGATCCCCCTCTCACTGGGGTACGGGGTCCCCCCTCCTGACCCTCTCACTGGGGTACGGTGTTCCCCCTCGTGACCCTCACTGGGGTACGGGGCTCCCCCTCCGGACCCTCTCACTGGGGTACGGGGATCCCCCGCCTGACCCTCACTGGGGTACGGGGTCCCCCCTCCTGACCCTCTCACTGGGGTACGGTGTTCCCCATCCTGACCCTCACTGGGGTACGGGGATCCCCCTCCTGACCCTCTCACTGGGGTACGGGGCTCCCCCTCCTGACCCTCTCACTGGGGTACGGGGATCCCCCACCTGACCCTCTCACTGGGGTACGGGGATCCCCCTCCTGACCCTCTCACTTGGGTACGGGGATCCCCCTCCTGACCCTCACTGGGGTACGGGGATCCCCCTCCTGACCCTCACTGGGGTACGGGGTTCCCCCTCCTGACCCTCTCACTGGGGTACGGGGATCCCCCTCCTGACCCTCTCACTGGGGTACGGGGTCCCCCCTCCTGACCCTCTCACTGGGGTACGGGGATCCCCCTCTCACTGGGATACGGGGTCCCCCCTCCTGATCCTCTCACTGGGGTACGGGGATCCCCCTCTCACTGGGGTACGGGGATCCACCTCCTGACCCTCTCACTGGGGTACGGGGTCCCCCCTCCTGACCCTCTCACTGGGGTACGGGGATCCCCCTCCTGACCCTCTCACTGGGGTACGGGGATCCCCCTCCTGACCCTCTCACTGGGGTACGGGGATCCCCCTCCTGACCCCCTCACTGGGGTACGGGGATCCCCCTCTCACTGGGGTACGGGGTCCCCCCTCCTGACCCTCTCACTGGGGTACGGTGTTCCCCCTCGTGACCCTCACTGGGGTACGGGGCTCCCCCCTCCTGACCCTCACTGGGGTACGGGGATCCCCCTCCTGACCCTCTCACTGGGGTACGGGGATCCCCCTCCTGACCCTCACTGGGGTACGGGGTTCCCCCTCCTGACCCTCACTGGGGTACGGGGCTCCCCCTCCTGACCCTCTCACTGGGGTACGGGGATCCCCCTCCTGACCCTCTCACTGGGGTACGGGGATCCCCCTCCTGACCCTCTCACTGGGGTACGGGGATCCCCCTCCTGACCCTCACTGGGGTACGGGGTCCCCCCTCCTGACCCTCTCACTGGGGTACGGTGTTCCCCCTCGTGACCCTCACTGGGGTACGGGGCTCCCCCTCCGGACCCTCTCACTGGGGTACGGGGATCCCCCGCCTGACCCTCACTGGGGTACGGGGTCCCCCCTCCTGACCCTCTCACTGGGGTACGGTGTTCCCCCTCCTGACCCTCACTGGGGTACGGGGATCCCGCTCCTGACCCTCTCACTGGGGAACGGGGATCCCCCTCCTGACCCTCTCACTGGGGTACGGGGATCCCCCTCCTGACCCTCTCACTGGGGTACGGGGCTCCCCCTCCTGACCCTCTCACTGGGGTACGGGGATCCCCCTCCTGACCCTCTCACTGGGGTACGGGGATCCCCCTCCTGACCCTCTCACTGGGGTACGGGGATCCCCCTCCTGACCCTCACTGGGGTACGGGGATCCCCCTCCTGACCCTCACTGGGGTACGGGGTTCCCCCTCCTGACCCTCTCACTGGGGTACGGGGATCCCCCTCCTGACCCTCTCACTGGGGTACGGGGTCCCCCCTCCTGACCCTCTCACTGGGGTACGGGGCTCCCCCTCCTGACCCTCACTGGGGTACGGGGATCCCCCTCTCACTGGGGTACGGGGATCCCCCTCTCACTGGGGTACGGGGATCCCCCTCCTGACCCTCTCACTGGGGTACGGGGATCCCCCTCTCACTGGGGTACGGGGATCCCCCTCCTGACCCTCTCACTGGGGTACGGGGATCCCCCTCCTGACCCTCTCACTGGGGTACGGGGATCCCCCTCCTGACCCTCTCACTGGGGTACGGGGATCCCCCTCTCACTGGGGTACGGGGATCCCCCTCTCACTGGGGTACGGGGATCCCCCTCCTGACCCTCACTGGGGTACGGGGATCCCCCTCCTGACCCTCACTGGGGTACGGGGTTCCCCCTCCTGACCCTCTCACTGGGGTACGGGGATCCCCCTCCTGACCCTCTCACTGGGGTACGGGGTCCCCCCTCCTGACCCTCTCACTGGGGTACGGGGCTCCCCCTCCTGACCCTCACTGGGGTACGGGGATCCCCCTCTCACTGGGGTACGGGGATCCCCCTCTCACTGGGGTACGGGGATCCCCCTCCTGACCCTCTCACTGGGGTACGGGGATCCCCCTCTCACTGGGGTACGGGGATCCCCCTCCTGACCCTCTCACTGGGGTACGGGGATCCCCCTCCTGACCCTCACTGGGGTACAGGGTCCCCCCTCCTGACCCTCTCACTGGGGTACGGGGTCCCCCCTCCTGACCGTCACTGGGGTACAGGGTCCCCCCTCCTGACCCTCTCACTGGGGTACGGGGATCCCCCTCCTGACCCTCTCACTGGGGTACAGTGTTCCCTCTCCTGACTCTCTCACTGGGGTACGGGGATCCCCCTCCTGACCCTCTCACTGGGGTACGGGGATCCCCCTCCTGACCCTCACTGGGGTACGGGGATCCCCCTCCTGACCCTCTCACTGGGGTACGGGGATCCCCCTCCTGACCCTCACTGGGGTACGGGGATCCCCCCTCCTGACCCTCTCACTGGGGTACGGGGATCCCCCTCCTGACCCTCACTGGGGTACGGGGTCCCCCCTCCTGACCCTCTCACTGGGGTACGGGGCTCCCCCTCCTGACCCTCTCACTGGGGTACGGCGTTCCCCCTCCTGACCCTCACTGGGGTACGGGGATCCCCCTTCTGACCCTCACTGGGGTACGGGGCTCCCCCTCCTGACCCTCTCACTGGGGCACGGGGTCCCCCTCCTGACCCTCTCACTGGGGTACGGGGATTCCCCTCCTGACCCTCTCACTGAGGTACGGGGTCCCCCCTCCTGACCCTCACTGGGGTACGGGGATCCCCCCTCCTGACCCTCTCACTGGGGTACGGGGTCCCCCCCCTGACCCTCTCACTGGGGTACGGGGTCCCCCCTCCTGACCCTCACTGGGGTACGGGGATCCCCCCTCCTGACCCTCTCACTGGGGTACGGGGCTCCCCCTCCTGACCCTCTCACTGGGGTACGGGGATCCCCCCTCCTGACCCTCTCACTGGGGTACGGGGATCCCCCTCCTCACTCTCTCACTGGGGTACGGGGATCCCCCTGCTGACCCTCTCACTGGGGTACGGGGATCCCCCTCCTGACCCTCTCACTGGGGTACGGGGATCCCCCTCCTGACCCTCTCACTGGGGTACGGGGATCCCCCTCCTGACCCTCTCACTGGGGTACGGGGATCCCCCTCCTGACCCTCTCACTGGGGTACGGGGATCCCCCTCCTGACCCTCTCCCTGGGGTACGGGGATCCCCCTCCTGACCCTCTCCCTGGGGTACGGGGTCCCCCCTCCTGACCCTCTCCCTGGGGTACGGGGATCCCCCTCCTGACCCTCTCCCTGGGGTACGGGGATCCCCCTCCTGACCCTCTCACTGGGGTACGGGGATCCCCCTCCTGACCCTCTCACTGGGGTACGGGGATCCCCCTCCTGACCCTCTCACTGGGGTACGGGGATCCCCCTCCTGACCCTCTCCCTGGGGTACGGGGATCCACCTCCTGACCCTCTCCCTGGGGTACGGGGTCCCCCCTCCTGACCCTCTCACTGGGGTACGGGGTCCCCCCTCCTGACCCTCACTGGGGTACGGGGATCCCCCTCCTGACCCTCTCACTGGGGTACGGGGATCCCCCTCCTGACCCTCACTGGGGTACGGGGTCCCCCCTCCTGACCCTCACTGGGGTACGGGGTCCCCCCTCCTGACCCTCACTGGGGTACGGGGCTCCCCCTCCTGACCCTCTCACTGGGGTACGGGGTTCCCCCTCCTGACCCTCTCACTGGGGTACGGGGTTCCCCCTCCTGACCCTCACTGGGGTACGGGGCTCCCCCTCCTGACCCTCTCACTGGGGCACGGGGTCCCCCTCCTGACCCTCTCACTGGGGTACGGGGTTCCCCCTCCTGACCCTCTCACTGGGGTACGGGGTTCCCCCTCCTGACCCTCACTGGGGTACGGGGCTCCCCCTCCTGACCCTCTCACTGGGGTACGGGGTCCCCCCTCCTGACCCTCACTGGGGTACGGGGATCCCCCTCCTGACCCTCTCACTGGGGTACGGGGATCCCCCTCCTGACCCTCACTGGGGTACAGGGTCCCCCCTCCTGACCCTCTCACTGGGGTACGGGGTCCCCCCTCCTGACCCTCACTGGGGTACAGGGTCCCCCCTCCTGACCCTCACTGGGGTACGGGGATCCCCCTCCTGACCCTCACTGGGGTACGGGGTCCCCCCTCCTGACCCTCACTGGGGTACGGGGATCCCCCTCCTGACCCTCACTGGGGTACGGGGATCCCCCTCCTGACCCTCTCACTGGGGTACGGGGATCCCCCTCCTGACCCTCTCACTGGGGTACGGGGATTCCCCTCCTGACCCTCTCACTGGGGTACAGTGTTCCCTCTCCTGACTCTCTCACTGGGGTACGGGGATCCCCCTCCTGACCCTCTCACTGGGGTACGGGGATCCCCCTCCTGACCCTCACTGGGGTACGGGGATCCCCCTCCTGACCCTCTCACTGGGGTACGGGGATCCCCCTCCTGACCCTCACTGGGGTACGGGGATCCCCCCTCCTGACCCTCTCACTGGGGTACGGGGATCCCCCTCCTGACCCTCACTGGGGTACGGGGTCCCCCCTCCTGACCCTCTCACTGGGGTACGGGGCTCCCCCTCCTGACCCTCTCACTGGGGTACGGGGATCCCCCTCCTGACCCTCACTGGGGTACGGGGATCCCCCTTCTGACCCTCACTGGGGTACGGGGCTCCCCCTCCTGACCCTCTCACTGGGGCACGGGGTCCCCCTCCTGACCCTCTCACTGGGGTACGGGGATTCCCCTCCTGACCCTCTCACTGAGGTACGGGGTCCCCCCTCCTGACCCTCACTGGGGTACGGGGATCCCCCCTCCTGACCCTCTCACTGGGGTACGGGGTCCCCCCCCTGACCCTCTCACTGGGGTACGGGGTCCCCCCCCTGACCCTCTCACTGGGGTACGGGGTCCCCCCTCCTGACCCTCACTGGGGTACGGGGATCCCCCCTCCTGACCCTCTCACTGGGGTACGGGGCTCCCCCTCCTGACCCTCTCACTGGGGTACGGGGCTCCCCCTCCTGACCCTCTCACTGGGGTACGGGGCTCCCCCTCCTGACCCTCTCACTGGGGTACGGGGCTCCCCCTCCTGACCCTCTCACTGGGGTACGGGGATCCCCCTCCTGACCCTCTCACTGGGGTACGGGGATCCCCCCTCCTGACCCTCTCACTGGGGTACGGGGATCCCCCTGCTGACCCTCTCACTGGGGTACGGGGATCCCCCTCCTGACCCTCTCACTGGGGTACGGGGATCCCCCTCCTGACCCTCTCACTGGGGTACGGGGATCCCCCTCCTGACCCTCTCCCTGGGGTACGGGGATCCCCCTCCTGACCCTCTCCCTGGGGTACGGGGTCCCCCCTCCTGACCCTCTCACTGGGGTACGGGGATCCCCCTCCTGACCCTCTCCCTGGGGTACGGGGATCCCCCTCCTGACCCTCTCACTGGGGTACGGGGATCCCCCTCCTGACCCTCTCACTGGGGTACGGGGATCCCCCTCCTGACCCTCTCACTGGGGTACGGGGATCCCCCTCCTGACCCTCTCACTGGGGTACGGGGATCCCCCTCCTGACCCTCTCACTGGGGTACGGGGATCCCCCTCCTGACCCTCTCCCTGGGGTACGGGGATCCCCCTCCTGACCCTCTCCCTGGGGTACGGGGTCCCCCCTCCTGACCCTCTCACTGGGGTACGGGGATCCCCCTCCTGACCCTCTCACTGGGGTACGGGGATCCCCCTCCTGACCCTCTCACTGGGGTACGGGGTCCCCCCTCCTGACCCTCTCACTGGGGTACGGGGATCCCCCTCTCACTGGGATACGGGGTCCCCCCTCCTGACCCTCTCACTGGGGTACGGGGATCCCCCTCTCACTGGGGTACGGGGATCCACCTCCTGACCCTCTCACTGGGGTACGGGGTCCCCCCTCCTGACCCTCTCACTGGGGTACGGGGATCCCCCTCCTGACCCTCTCACTGGGGTACGGGGATCCCACTCCTGACCCCCTCACTGGGGTACGGGGATCCCCCTCTCACTGGGGTACGGGGTCCCCCCTCCTGACCCTCTCACTGGGGTACGGTGTTCCCCCTCGTGACCCTCACTGGGGTACGGGGCTCCCCCCTCCTGACCCTCACTGGGGTACGGGGATCCCCCTCCTGACCCTCTCACTGGGGTACGGGGATCCCCCTCCTGACCCTCACTGGGGTACGGGGTTCCCCCTCCTGACCCCCTCACTGGGGTACGGGGATCCCCCCTCCTGACCCTCTCACTGGGGTACGGGGATCCCCCTCCGGACCCTCTCACTGGGGTACGGGGATCCCCCGCCTGACCCTCACTGGGGTACGGGGTCCCCCCTCCTGACCCTCTCACTGGGGTACGGGGATCCCCCTCTCACTGGGGTACGGGGATCCACCTCCTGACCCTCACTGGGGTACGGGGATCCCCCTCCTGACCCTCTCACTGGGGTACGGGGATCCCCCTCCTGACCCTCTCACTGGGGAACGGGGATCCCCCTCCTGACCCTCTCACTGGGGAACGGGGATCCCCCTCCTGACCCTCTCACTGGGGTACGGGGCTCCCCCTCCTGACCCTCTCACTGGGGTACGGGGATCCCCCTCCTGACCCTCTCACTGGGGAACGGGGATCCCCCTCCTGACCCTCTCACTGGGGTACGGGGATCCCCCTCCTGACCCTCTCACTGGGGTACGTGGATCCCCCTCCTGACCCTCTCACTGGGGTACGGGGATCCCCCTCCTGACCCTCTCACTGGGGTACGAGGATCCCCCTCTCACTGGGGTACGGGGTCCCCCCTCCTGACCCTCACTGGGGTACGGGGATCCCCCTCCTGACCCTCACTGGGGTACGGGGTTCCCCCTCCTGACCCTCTCACTGGGGTACGGGGATCCCCCTCCTGACCCTCTCACTGGGGTACGGGGCTCCCCCTCCTGACCCTCACTGGGGTACGGGGATCCCCCTCTCACTGGGGTACGGGGATCCCCCTCTCACTGGGGTACGGGGATCCCCCTCCTGACCCTCTCACTGGGGTACGGGGATCCCCCTCTCACTGGGGTACGGGGATCCCCCTCCTGACCCTCTCACTGGGGTACGGGGCTCCCCCTCCTGACCCTCTCACTGGGGTACGGGGATCCCCCTCCTGACCCTCTCACTGGGCTACGGGGTCCCCCCTCCTGACCCTCACTGGGGTACGGGGATCCCCCTCCTCACTCTCTCACTGGGGTACGGGGATCCCCCTCCTCACTCTCTCACTGGGGTACGGGGATCCCCCTCCTCACTCTCTCACTGGGGTACGGGGATCCCCCTCCTGACCCTCTCACTGGGGTACGGGGTCCCCCCTCCTGACCCTCACTGGGGTACAGGGTCCCCCCTCCTGACCCTCACTGGGGTACGGGGATCCCCCTCCTGACCCTCACTGGGGTACGGGGTCCCCCCTCCTGACCCTCACTGGGGTACGGGGATTCCCCTCCTGACCCTCACTGGGGTACGGGGATCCCCCTCCTGACCCTCTCACTGGGGTACGGGGATCCCCCTCCTGACCCTCTCACTGGGGTACAGTGTTCCCTCTCCTGACTCTCTCACTGGGGTACGGGGATCCCCCTCCTGACCCTCTCACTGGGGTACGGGGATCCCCCTCCTGACCCTCACTGGGGTACGGGGATCCCCCTCCTGACCCTCTCACTGGGGTACGGGGATCCCCCTCCTGACCCTCACTGGGGTACGGGGATCCCCCCTCCTGACCCTCTCACTGGGGTACGGGGATCCCCCTCCTGACCCTCACTGGGGTACGGGGTCCCCCCTCCTGACCCTCTCACTGGGGTACGGGGCTCCCCCTCCTGACCCTCTCACTGGGGTACGGCGTTCCCCCTCCTGACCCTCACTGGGGTACGGGGATCCCCCTTCTGACCCTCACTGGGGTACGGGGCTCCCCCTCCTGACCCTCTCACTGGGGCACGGGGTCCCCCTCCTGACCCTCTCACTGGGGTACGGGGATTCCCCTCCTGACCCTCTCACTGAGGTACGGGGTCCCCCCTCCTGACCCTCACTGGGGTACGGGGATCCCCCCTCCTGACCCTCTCACTGGGGTACGGGGTCCCCCCCCTGACCCTCTCACTGGGGTACGGGGTCCCCCCTCCTGACCCTCACTGGGGTACGGGGATCCCCCCTCCTGACCCTCTCACTGGGGTACGGGGCTCCCCCTCCTGACCCTCTCACTGGGGTACGGGGCTCCCCCTCCTGACCCTCTCACTGGGGTACGGGGCTCCCCCTCCTGACCCTCTCACTGGGGTACGGGGATCCCCCTCCTGACCCTCTCACTGGAGTACGGGGATCCCCCTCCTGACCCTCTCACTGGGGTACGGGGCTCCCCCTCCGGACCCTCTCACTGGGGTACGGGGATCCCCCTCCGGACCCTCTCACTGGGGTACGGGGATCCCCCTCCTGACCCTCTCACTGGGGTACGGGGATCCCCCTCCTGACCCTCTCCCTGGGGTACGGGGATCCCCCTCCTGACCCTCTCCCTGGGGTACGGGGTCCCCCCTCCTGACCCTCTCACTGGGGTACGGGGATCCCCCTCCTGACCCTCTCACTGGGGTACGGGGATCCCCCTCCTGACCCTCTCACTGGGGTACGGGGTCCCCCCTCCTGACCCTCTCACTGGGGTACGGGGCTCCCCCTCCTGACCCTCACTGGGGTACGGGGATCCCCCTCCTGACCCTCTCACTGGGGTACGGGGATCCCCCTCCTGACCCTCTCACTGGGGTACGGGGATCCCCCTCCTCACTCTCTCACTGGGGTACGGGGATCCCCCTCCTGACCCTCTCCCTGGGGTACGGGGATCCCCCTCCTGACCCTCTCACTGGGGTACGGGGCTCCCCCTCCTGACCCTCTCACTGGGGTACGGGGATCCCCCTCCTGACCCTCTCACTGGGGTACGGGGATCCCCCTCCTGACCCTCTCACTGGGGTACGGGGATCCCCCTCCTGACCCTCTCACTGGGGTACGGGGTCCCCCCTCCTGACCCTCTCACTGGGGTATGTGTAGAGCTCCCTGTTCCCATTGCTGTATGATAACTTTCCAAAAGGAACAGCTGGTAAAGAGTTCCCTTTCATCTTGAGTCTGGGATTGGTGAGCCACCAGAGACAGGTTTTTTTTTCTGAAATACCAAACACGTTCGGTTGAGTTACAAGAAAGGCAATTAAAGTGGAGTCTCTCGATGAGTCTGCCTTGGAGAGGAAACGACAGATTATCAATTGTCAGATGTCTCTGTCTGTATGTGTGTGTTTGAGGGGATCATTAACACACACTGTTAATGGCTGCAGAAGGATTCCGCTTCTGAAAGCCATTAATAAAACATCGCCTTCCACTACTTCACACTGAATAATCATCCCCCTGAGAATCTCGCTGGCACAGGATGGTCACCTTATACTGGATTAGTGCTGCTGGAAGAGCACAGCAGTTCAGGCAGCATCCAACGAGCAGCGAACTCGACGTTTCGGGCAAAAGCCCTTCATCAGGAATAAAGGCAGTGAGCCTGAAGCGTGGAGAGATAAGCTCGAGGAGGGTGGGGGTGGGGAGAGAGTAGCATAGAGTACAATGGGTGAGTGGGGGAGGAGATGAAGGTGATAGGTCAAGGAGGAGAGGGTGGAGTGGAGAGGTGGAAAAGGAGATAGGCAGGTCGGACAAGTCAAGGAGACAGTAACTGAGCTGGAAGTTTGAAACTAGGGTGAGGTGGGGGAAGGGGAAATGAGGAAACTGTTGAAGTCCACATTGATGCCCTGGGGTTGAAGTGTTCCGAGGCGGAAGATGAGGTGTTCTTCCTCCAGGTGTCTGGTGGTGAGGGAGCGGCGGTGAAGGAGGCCCAGGACCTCCATGTATGGTGACCTTGTCTATCCCGCTGAGGATGAGAGAGAGATCCAGGTCTGGGTCAGAGGGTTTCACCATCAGGATGTGGGTGAGGGGTCCCGGGGAAAGTGAGCAGGTTGGGCTGTACCTCAGAGCCTCCGATACCCTCCATTCCCCACCTCGACTGATCTCACCTGGTTTGGCATAGGCCCCCCCCAGTTCCAGCTCTCCACCACATGGTCCTCTGGGAGATCCTGGATGCCATTGGACCACAGAAGGCTGCAGGCTGCAGGCTGGCTCCCCCCGCCCCCATCCCCAGAGACCTCCCCTTTCTCCCAGTGACAACTGGTGCAAGTCCTTCCACACAGCGGGAGGCCATTCAGCCCAAGGTGCCGCTGCTCACTCACTGGGAGAGCAGTCCCTCCAGCACACCTCCATCCCCACCCTCCCATCCAGCCCCAAAGCCTGGCAAATTGGAGCCAGCGACTGAATCGCCGACAAATAGAACATGGGCTCAGTACAAATGGTAAGGCCAGAGGATAAGGACAGCTGGGGGAATATACAGAGGTACATGAGAGGGTCAAATGTAGAGGGGGAACGGGAGATGGCAGAGGGTCAGTGCTGAGGGAGTGGGCACTGTCGGAGGGTCAGTGCTGAGGGAGTGCTGCACTGTCGGAGGGTCAGTGCTGAGGGAGTGGGCACTGTCGAAGGGTCAGTGCTGAGGGAATGGGCACTGTCGAAGGGTCAGTGCTGAGGGAATGGGCACTGTCGGAGGGTCAGTGCTGAGGGAATGGGCACTGGCGGAGTGTCAGTGCTGAGGGGGCGCCGCACTGTTGGAGGGTCACTGCTGAGGGAGTGGGCACTGTCGGAGGGTCAGTGCTGAGGGAGTGGGCACTGGCGGAGTGTCAGTGCTGAGGGGGCACCGCACTGTTGGAGGGTCAGTGGTGAGGGAGTGGGCACTGTCGGAGGGTCAGTGCTGAGGGGGCGCCGCACTGTCAGAGGGTCAGTGCTGAGGGAGTGGGCACTGTCAGAGGGTCAGTGCTGAGGGAGTGGGCACTGTCGGAGGATCAGTGCTGAGGGAGTGGGCACTGTCGGAGGGTCAGTGCTGAGGGAGTGCCTCACTGTCGGAGGGTCAGTGCTGAGGGAGTGGGCACTGTCGGAGGGTCAGTGCTGAGGGAGTGGGCCCTGTCAGAGGGTCAGTGCTGAGGGAGTGGGCACTGTCGGAGGGTCAGTACTGAGGGAGGGCCGCACTGTCGGAGGGTCAGTACTGAGGGAGGGCCGCACTGTCGGAGGGTCAGTGCTGAGGGAGTGGGCACTGTCGGAGGGTCAGTGCTGAGGGAGTGGGCACTGTCGGAGGGTCAGTGCTGAGGGAGTGGGCCCTGTCGGAGGGTCAGTGCTGAGGGGACAGATCTAAGGAAGAGATGAAAGAAGATAGCGCCATACAATGTGTTCCTCATACTCGTGGGTTTCAAATCAAGGGCAAAACCATGGGGGATTCTGCTGAATGTGATGGAGGAGAGATTGTGCTGCAGCTGAGGGGGCATATCCACAGCAATGGGTCTGAAGGTCAAACCATGGGCATGCTCTTTGGAATGGGCAGGAGAATTCATCAGGATATGGCACTATAATGGCAGGTAGGGATATCAGGATACAGGGTGGGGGTGGGGCAGTGTGGGAAGTGGGTGGGGGTGGGGATGGGGCAATGTGGGAAATGGGTGGGGGTGGGGCGGTGTGGGAAGGGGGTGGGGATGGGGCGGTGTGGGGAGTGGGTGGGGGTGGGGATGGGGCGATGTGGGAAGTGGGTGGGGGTGGGGCGGTGTGGGAAGTGGGTGGGGGTGGGGATGGGGCGAAGTGGGAATTGGGTGGGGGTGGGGATGGGGCGATGTGGGAATTGGGTGGGGGTGGGGCGGTGTGGGAAGTGGGTGGGGGTGGGGATGGGGGCGATGTGGGAATTGGGTGGGGGTGGGGCGGTGTGGGAAGGGAGTGGGGATGGGGCGGTGTGGGGAGTGGGTGGGGGTGGGGATGGGGCGGTGTGGGGAGTGGGTGGGGGTGGGGGTGGGGATGGGGCGATGTGGGAAGTGGGTGGGGGTGGGGCGGTGTGGGAAGTGGGTGGGGGTGGGGCGGTGTGGGAAGGGGGTGAGGGTGGGGCGATGTGGGAATTGGGTGGGGGTGGGGCGATGTGGGAAGTGGGTGGGGGTGGGGCGATGTGGGAAGGGGGTGGGGGTGGGACGATGTGGGAAGGGGGTGAGGGTGGGGCGGTGTGGGAAGGGGGTGAGGGTGGGGCGGTGTGGGAAGGGGGTGGGGATGGGGCGATGTGGGAATTGGGTGGGGGTGGGGCGGTGTGGGAAGGGGGTGAGGGTGGGGCGGTGTGGGAAGGGGGTGAGGGTGGGGCGATGTGGGAAGGGGGTGAGGGTGGGGCGGTGTGGGAAGGGGGTGGGGATGGGGCGATGTGGGAATTGGGTGGGGGTGGGGCGGTGTGGGAAGGGGGTGAGGGTGGGGCGGTGTGGGAAGGGGGTGAGGGTGGGGTGATGTGGGAATTGGGTGGGGGTGGGGCGATGTGGGAATTGGGTGGGGGTGGGGCGATGTGGGAAGTGGGTGGGGGTGGGGCGGTGTGGGAAGTGGGTGGGGGTGGGGCGGTGTGGGAAGGGGGTGGGGGTGGGGCGGTGTGGGAAGGGGGTGGGGCGGTGTGGGAAGGGGGTGGGGGTGGGGCGGTGTGGGAAGGGGGTGGGGATGGGGCGGTGTGGGGAGTGGGTGGGGGTGGGGCGGTGTGGGAAGGGGGTGGGGATGGGGCGGTGTGGGGAGTGGGTGGGGGTGGGGCGGTGTGGGAAGGGGGTGGGGATGGGGCGGTGTGGGGAGTGGGTGGGGGTGGGGCGATGTGGGAAGTGGGTGGGGGTGGGGCGGTGTGGGGAGTGGGTGGGGGTGGGGATGGGGCGGTGTGGGAAGGGGGTGGGGATGCGGCGGTGTGGGGAGTGGGTGGGGGTGGGGCGATGTGGGAAGTGGGTGGGGGTGGGGCGGTGTGGGGAGTGGGTGGGGGTGGGGATGGGGCGGTGTGGGGAGTGGGTGGGGGTGGGGATGGGGCGGTGTGGGAAGTGGGTGGGGGTGGGGCGGTGTGGTGAGTGGGTGGGTGTGGGGCGGTGTGGGGAGTGGGTGGGGGTGGGGCGATGTGGGAAGTGGGTGGGGGTGGGGGTGGGGCGGTGTTGGAAGTGGTTGGGGGTGGGGGTGGGGCGGTGTGGGAAGTGGTTGGGGGTGGGGGTGGGGCGGTGTGGGGAGTGGGTGGGGGTGGGGGTGGGGATGGGGCGGTGTGGGGAGTGGGTGGGGCGATGTGGGAAGTGGGAAGTGGGTGGGGGTGGGGGTGGGGCGGTGTGGGGAGTGGGTGGGGGAGGGGGTGGGGCGGTGTGGGGAGTGGGTGGGGGTGGGGATGGGGCGATGTGGGGAGTGGGTGGGGGAGGGGGTGGGGCGGTGTGGGGAGTGGGTGGGGGAGGGGGTGGGGTGATGTGGGGAGTGGGTGGGGGTGGGGATGGGGCGATGTGGGGAGTGGGTGGGGGAGGGGGTGGGGCGGTGTGGGGAGTGGGTGGGGGAGGGGGTGGGGCGGTGTGGGGAGTGGGTGGGGGAGGGGGTGGGGCGGTTGTGGGGAGTGGGTGGGGGAGGGGGTGGGGTGATGTGGGGAGTGGGTGGGGGTGGGGATGGGGCGATGTGGGGAGTGGGTGGGGGAGGGGGTGGGGTGATGTGGGGAGTGGGTGGGGGTGGGGATGGGGCGATGTGGGGAGTGGGTGGGGTTGGGGATGGGGCGGTGTGGGGAGTGGGTGGGGGTGGGGCGATACGGAATGGGAAATGGACAGTGAGCAGGGAGTCAGTGGGAGACACTCCCCTGCCATCCTCCCCAGCCCAAAGTAATGGATAGTACCAGAGTGATGGGGAATGGCCATTTCCCGTACACCGTCCATTGCCAGTTCAATCTGGACCCTGATTCAATTCACTCAGATTGTCAGTGACACACAGAGCCACTGGTTATAATGTTCAAACCCCAGTCCCACAGCTCAGTTGGCTGGACGGCTGCTTTGTGAAGCAGTGGGACACTAACAGTGTCAGTTCAATTCCCATCACAGGCTGAGGTTAGCAGGAAGCACTCACCTCCTCAACCACTCCCCTTCCTGGAGATTAATCCAGCCTCCCTAATGGTGACTTGATTACAGTACGGGGTCCCCCTCCCCCTCCTGAAGGGGCTGACCCTCACTGGGGTATGGGGTCCCCCTCCCTCTCCTGAAGGAGCTGACACTCTCTCACTGGGGTACGGGGTCCCCCTCCCTCTCCTGAAAGAATTGACTCTGTCTCACTGGGGTACGGGGTCTCCCTCCCTCTCCTGCAGGGGCTGACTCTCATTGGGATACAGGGTCCCCCTCCCTCTCCTGAAGGGGCTAACTGTCATTGGGGTACAGGGTCTCCCTCCCTCTCCTGAAGGGGCTGACTGCCATTGGGGTATGGGGGTCCCCCTCCCCCTCCTGAAGGGGCTGACCCTCACTGGGGTATGGGGTCTCTCTCCCTCTCCTGAAGGGGCTGACCCTCACTGGGCTATGGGATCCCCCTCCCTCCCCTGAAGGGGCTGACCCTCACTGGGGTACAGGGTCTCCCTCCCTCTCCTGAAGGGGCTGACCCTCACTGGGCTATGGGGTCCCCCTCCCCCTCCTGAACAACGTCAGAGTGATTCCATCTTGAACTGAACACATAGGCAGCTCCAGCCTGGTGAAGCTGACTGTCCACATAAAGCTGAAATTGTGAGGGTGGAGCTCCGATTGGGGGGAGTCCCTAAGGTTTGAGGGTGTTGTGGAACTCGGGCTGTGAAAGAGAACAATTACCAATTTTGACTCCTGGAGTCACTGAACTCTGGGGAAAGAATCTGTTCTCACCACACCTACCATCTCATGTGCTCTGTGGAACACTGAAGTGCTTGCTCCCAACGTTCCCCTCTGGGTGATCCAGATGTCGGAAAGGAAGGTGTATATTGCAGGCTGTGTCATTGAGCTGACTGTATTGTAACACTGGGCCCCTTCAGGATCTCGTCTCTTTCCCCTTTCAGCCCAAGTTCGAGTCTCATTACCGGGAGAGCTCCCATCCCACATCGTCATGCTCTGAGGTCTCACACCGGTATCATTACACCCAGATTAGTTTGTTCAGACATCTGCTCTTCATAAATACTGCTCCCCGATCTCAGACTGAAAATTAAACTTGGTCTCTGCTCCAAATTTATGTTGAGAGTGTGGCGCTGGGAAAGCACAGCAGGTCAGACAGCATCCGAGAGCGGGAGAGTCAACTCTCACACACACACACAGACACACACTCACACACAGACACACACACACAGACACACACACACAGACACACACTCACACACAGACACACACAGACAGACACAGACACACACACAGACAGACTCACAGACAGACTCACAGACACACAGACTCACACACACACAAACTCACACACACACAGACACAGACTCACACACACAGACTCACAGACACGCACACACACACAGACACACAGACACGCACACACACACAGACACACACTCACACACACTCACACACAGACTCACTCACACACACAGACAGACACAGACTCACTCACACACACACACACAGACTACCTCACACACAGACACGCTCAGACATATAGACTCACACACATACATACACACACACACAGACTACCTCACACACAGACACACTCAGACATATAGACTCACACACGTACATACACACACACACACAGACTACCTCACACACAGACACACTCAGACATATAGACTCACACACGTACATAGGAGGAAGTGTGGACTGCAGATGCTGGAGACCAGAGACGAGAGTGGGGTGCTGGAAAACCACAGCAGGTCAGGCAGCATCCGAGGAGCAGGAGAATCGACGTAGAGGGGTAGGGACAGGGGGTGAGTACAGGGGGGGCAAATATAGAGGGAGAGGGTCAGGGGGTGAGTACGGGGGGCAAATATAGAGGGAGAGGGTCAGGGGGTGAGTACGGGGGGCAAATATAGAGGGTCGGGGGTGACTACAGGGGGGCAAATATAGAGGGGTAAGGACAGGGGGTGAATACAGGGGGGCAAATATAGAGGGGTAGGGACAGGGGATGAGTACAGGGGGCAAATATAGAGGGGTAAGGACAGGGGGTGAGTACAGGGGGGTAAATATAGAGGGGTAGGGACAGGGGATGAGTACAGGGGGTAAATATAGAGGGGTAGGGACAGGGGATGAGTACAGGGGGTAAATATAGAGGGGTAGGGACAGGGGATGAGTACAGGGGGGTAAATATAGAGGGAGAGGGACAGGGGATAAGTACAGGGGGGTAAATATAGAGGGGTAGGGACAGGGGGTGAGTACAGGGGGTAAATATAGAGGGGTAGGGACAGGGGATGAGTACAGGGGGGCAAATATAGTGGGAGAGGGACAGGGGATGAGTACAGGGGGTAAATATAGAGGGGTAGGGACAGGGGATGAGTACAGGGGGTCAATATAGAGGGAGAGGGACAGGGGATAAGTACAGGGGGGTAAATATAGAGGGGTAGGGACAGGGGGTGAGTACAGGGGGTAAATATAGAGGGGTAGGGACAGGGGATGAGTACAGGGAGTAAATATAAAGGGAGAGGGACAGGGGATGAGTACAGGAGGGTAAATATAGAGGGGTAGGGACAGGGGATGAGTACAGGGGGGTAAATATAGAGGGGTAGGGACAGGGGATGAGTACAGGGGGGCAAATATAGAGGGGTAGGGACAGGGGATGAGTACAGGGGGTAAATATAGAGGGAGAGGGACAGGGGATGAGTACAGGGGAGTAAATATAGAGGGGTAGGGACAGGGGATGAGTACAGGGGGTAAATATAGAGGGGGAGGGACAGGGGATGAGTACAGGGGGGTAAATATAGAGGGGTAGGGACAGGGGATGAGTACAGGGGGGTAAATATAGAGGGGTAGGGACAGGGGATGAGTACAGGGGGGTAAATATAGAGGGGTAGGGACAGGGGATGAGTACAGGGGGGTAAATATAGAGGGGTAGGGACAGGGGATGAGTACAGGGGGGCAAATATAGAGGGGTAGGGACAGGGGGTGAGTACAGGGGGTAAATATAGAGGGAGAGGGACAGGGGATGAGTACAGGGGGTAAATATAGAGGGGTAGGGACAGGGGATGAGTACAGGGGGTAAATATAGAGGGGTAGGGACAGGGGATGAGTACAGGGGGTAAATATAGAGGGAGAGGGACAGGGGATGAGTACAGGGGGTAAATATAGAGGGAGAGGGACAGGGGATGAGTACAGGGGGTAAATATAGAGGGGGAGGGACAGGGGATGAGTACAGGGGGGTAAATATAGAGGGGTAGGGACAGGGGATGAGTACAGGGGGGTAAATATAGAGGGGTAGGGACAGGGGATGAGTACAGGGGGGTAAATATAGAGGGGTAGGGACAGGGGATGAGTACAGGGGGGTAAATATAGAGGGGTAGGGACAGGGGATGAGTACAGGGGGGTAAATATAGAGGGGTAGGGACAGGGGATGAGTACAGGGGGTAAATATAGAGGGTAGGGACAGGGGATGAGTACAGGGGGGTAAATATAGAGGGGTAGGGACAGGGGATGAGTACAGGGGGTAAATATAGAGGGGTAGGGACAGGGGGTGAGTACAGGGGGTAAATATAGAGGGAGAGGGACAGGGGATGAGTACAGGGGGTAAATATAGAGGGAGAGGGACAGGGGATGAGTACAGGGGGTAAATATAGAGGGGGAGGGACAGGGGATGAGTACAGGGGGGTAAATATAGAGGGGTAGGGACAGGGGATGAGTACAGGGGGGTAAATATAGAGGGGTAGGGACAGGGGATGAGTACAGGGGGGTAAATATAGAGGGGTAGGGACAGGGGGATGAGTACAGGGGGGTAAATATAGAGGGGTAGGGACAGGGGATGAGTACAGGGGGGTAAATATAGAGGGGTAGGGACAGGGGATGAGTACAGGGGGTAAATATAGAGGGTAGGGACAGGGGATGAGTACAGGGGGTAAATATAGAGGGGTAGGGACAGGGGGTGAGTACAGGGGGTAAATATAGAGGGGTAGGGACAGGGGATGAGTACAGGGGGTAAATATAGAGGGGTAGGGACAGGGGTAAATATAGAGGGGAGGGACAGGGGTAAATATAGAGGGGAGGGACAGGGGTAAATATAGAGGGGTAGGGACAGGGGGTAAATATAGAGAGGTAGGGACAGGGGGTGAGTACAGGGGGTAAATATAGAGGGGTAGGGACAGGGGATGAGTACAGGGGGTAAATATAGAGGGGTAGGGACAGGGGTAAATATAGAGGGGAGGGACAGGGGTAAATATAGAGGGGAGGGACAGGGGGTAAATATAGGGGGGTAGGGACAGGGGTAAATATAGGGGGGAGGGAAGGTGGTGAGTACAGGGGGGCAAATATAGAGGAGTAGGGACAGGGGATGAGTACAGGGGGGCAAATATAGAGGGGTAGGGACAGGGGATGAGTACAGGGGGGCAAAATATAGAGGGGTAGGGGCAGGGGATGAGTACAGGGGGTAAATATAGGGGGTAGGGACAGGGGATGAGTACAGGGGGTAAATATAGAGGGGTAGGGACAGGGGGTGAGTACAGGGGGGTAAATATAGAGGGGTAGGGACAGAGGGTGAGTACGGGGGGCAAATATAGAGGGGTACGGACAGGGGATATGAGTACAGGGGGTAAATATAGAGGGTAGGGACAGGGATGAGTACAGGGGGGGCAAATATAGAGGGGTAGGGACAGGGGATGAGTACAGGAGGTAAATATAGAGGGGTAGGGACAGGGGGTGAGTACGGGGGGTAAATATAGAGGGGTAGGGACAGGGGGTGAGTACAGGGGGTAAATATAGAGGGGTAGGGACAGGGGGTGAGTACAGGGGGTAAATATAGAGGGGTAGGGACAGGGGATGAGTACAGGGGGGTAAATATAGAGGGGTAGGGTCAGGGGATGAGTACAGGGGGGTAAATATAGAGGGGTAGGGACAGGGGATGAGTACAGGGGGGCAAATATAGTGGGAGAGGGAGAGGGAGAGGGACAGGGACAGGAGTGAGTATGGGGGGCAAATATAAAGGGAGAGTGTCAGGGGGTGAGTACAGGAGGGGCAAATATAGAGGGAGAGGGATAGGGGGTAAATATAGAGGGGTAGGGACAGGGGTGTGTATAGGGGGCAAATATAGAGGGATACTTTATATTTATATACTCACCCCCGTCCCTCTCCCACTATATTTACCCCCTGTACTCATCCCTGTCCCTACCCCCTCTGTATTTACACCCCCTGTACTCATCCCCTGTCCCTACCCCTCTATATTTACCCCATGAACTCATCCCCTGTCCCTACCCCTCTATATTTACCCCCCTGTACTCACCCTCTGTCCCTACCCCTCTATATTTGCCCCGCTGCACTCATCCCCTGTCCCTACCCCTCTATATTTGCCCGCTGTACTCATCCCCCCTACCCCTCTATATTTGCCCCCCTGTACTCATCCCCTGTCCCTACCCCCTATATTTACCCCCTGTACTCATCCCCTGCCCCTACCCCTCTATATTTGCCCCCCTGTACTCATCCCCTGTCCCTACCCCTCTATATTTACCCCCTGTACTCATCCCCTGTCCCTACCCCTCTATATTTACCCCCTGTATTCACCCCCTGTCCCTACCCCCCTATATTTACCCCCCTGTACTCATCCCCTGTCCCTACCCCTCTATATTTACCCCCTGTACTCATCCCCTGTCCCTCCCCCTCTATATTTACCCCCTGTACTCACCCCCTGTCCCTACCCCTCTATATTTACCCCCCTGTACTCATCCCCTGTCCCTACCCCTCTATATTTACCTCCCTGTACTCATCCCCTGTCCCTACCCCTCTATATTTACCCCCCTGTACTCATCCCTGTCCCTACCCCTCTATATTTACCCCCTGTACTCACCCCCTGTCCCTACCCCTCTATATTTACCCCCCTGTACTCACCCCCTGTCCCTCCCCCTCTATATTTACCCCCCTGTACTCATCCCCTGTCCCTACCCCTCTATATTTACCCC